>NW_006795975.1:126672-142672 GCF_000442215.2 Lipotes vexillifer | reverse complement strand
CAGCAGGAATGTGCTGCATCTGCATACCCACCTGTGGTAGCAGGTAGCTGGAGAGGACAATAATGTCATCCTCCAGCACCGCTGTCTCCAAAGAGAGTCTCAGATCTCCCCTGCCCCTCCAGCAGATGCTTTAAGATTAGCAAATGAATCTCTTCCACATAGACTAAGTGCTTTCCAAACTGCTGCTTTTGCATTGGGTTCTAGAGTGATGGAGCTCACAGGAAGCCCTTTAAAAGGAGAGTCCCAGTTCCCGGCGGCCCTCTGGGTCCCCTGGACAGGAGCCCCAACAGTTTTCTAAACCAAACGTAAGGGGGTTCATCTCTCGGTGCAGGTCCCAAGAGTTGGGATGCCTGATGCAGGGCACAAAGCCCTCTCTTCCCTGGGAGAAGATAAGACTTGTGAGATCCCTCCCTATTGTGGGTCACCACATGGGGGTGGGCCTTGGATGAGTCCACATCTCTGCCTCTGCCTCTGCAGTCCATCTTGATATGGTCCTTTCATCCTTTGCTGTGCAGGAGCAGTAAAGCCTGATTTCATCCCTTTTCCAGAGGACATTTTTCCATATGCAGCTATACATTTGGCACGTCCAAGGGAAGAGGTGCGTTCAGGATCTTTCCATGCCACCATCTTGGACTGCCCTGTGGTTTTCACTTTTCTCTAAATTGACATAATGATGCTATGCTGCAAGAACCCATATATATGTCAGTATCATTATTATTTACCCTTTCTTACTGTGGGTAGATATACATGGTTTCCACAAAGTAACTTCTTATTTATTTTTGTCTGAATATTTTTAGTTATAAAATGAGCTTTCAGAAATAGAGAAGTATCTGAAACAATAAGGATGTGCTTATTGTATACTTAATGATGAAAGAAATGGCTAGATTCGGTAGCAAAAGCTTTGAGAATAGCCATTAATCTGAGATAGAACACCTGTCTTTGAGCCTTTTTTTTTTTTAATGGATCTTTATCAGAGTGTAAGTGGTTCAAAATACTGTGTTAATTTCTGTTGTACAACAAAGTGAATCAGCCACATGCATACATATGTCCCCATATCCCCTCCCTCTTGAGCCTCCCTCCCATCCTCCCTATCCCATCCTTCTAGGTCATCGCAAAGCACCGAGCTGATCCCTGTGCTGTGCTGCTGCTTCCCACTAGCTAACTATTTTACATTCGGTAGTGTATATATGTCGATGCTACTCTCACTTTGCCCCAGCTTCCCCCTCCCACCCTGTGTCCTCAAGTCCATTCTCTATGTCTATATCTTTATTCCTGCCCTGCAACTAGGTTCATCAGTACCTTTTTTTGTTTTTTTTAGATTCCATATATATGCGTTAGTGTACGGTATTTGTTTTTCCCTTTCTGACTTACTTCACTCTGTATGACAGACTCTAGGCCCATCCACCTCACTACAAATAACTCGATTTCATTTTTTTATGGCTGAGTAATATTCCATTGTATATATGTGCCACATCTTCTTTATCCATTCGTCTTTCAATGGACATTTAGGTTGGTTGCATGTCCTGGCTGTTGTAAATAGTGATGCAATGAACACTGTGGTACATGTCTCTTTTTGAATTATGGTTTTCTCAGTGTATATGCCCAGTAGTGGGATTGCTGGGCCATATCGTAGTTCTATTTTTAGTTTTATGAGGAACCTCCATACTGTTCTCCATAGTGGCTGTATCAACTTACATTCCCACCAACAGTGCAGGAGGGTTCCCTTTTCTCCACACCCTTTCCAGCATTTATTGTTTCTAGATATTTTGATAATGGCCATTCTGACCAGCATGAGGTGATACCTCCTTGTAGTTTTGATTTGCATTTCTCAAATAATTAGTGATGTTGAGCATCGTTTCATGTGCCTATTGCCTATCTGTATGTCTTCCTTGGTGAAATGTCTGTTTAGGTCTTCTGCCCATTTTTTTAACTGGACTGTTTGGGGTTTTTTTGATATTGAGCTCCAGGAGCTGTTTGTGTGTTTTGGAGATTAATCCTTTGTCTGTTGCTTCATTTGCAAATATTTTCTCCCATTCTGAGGGTTGTCTTTTTGTCTTGTTTATGGTATCCTTTGCTGTGCAAAAGCTTTTAAGTTTCTTAGGTCCCATTTGTTTATTTTTGTTTTTATTTCCATTACTCAAGAGGTGGATCAAAAAGGATCTTGCTGTGGTTTATGTCAAAGAGCGTTTTTCCTATGTTTTCCTCTAAGAGTTTTGTAGTGTCTGGTCTAATTTATTTAAGTCTTTAATCCATTTGGAGTTTATTTTTGTGTATGGTGTTAGGTAGTGTTCTACATTCTTTTACATGTAGCTGCCCGGTTTTCCCAGCACCACTTATTGAAGAGGCTGTCTTTTCTCCATTGCATGTTCTTGCCTCCTTTGTCATAAATTAGGTGCCCATATGTGTGTGGGTTTCTCTGGGTATTCTATTCTGTACCATTGATCTATATTTCTGTCTTTGTGCCAGTACCATACTATCTTGATTACTGTAGCTTTGTGGTATTCTTTGAAGTCAGGGAGCCTGATTCCTCTAACTTCATCTTTCTTTCTCAAAATCGCTTTGGCTATACGGGGTCTTTTGTGTTTCCATACGAATTGTAAAACGTTTTGTTCTAATTCTGTGAAGAATGCCATTGGTAATTTGATAGGGATTGCACTGAATCTGTAGATCGATTTGGGTAGCATAGTCATTTTCACAATATTTATTCTTCCAATGCAAGAGCTTGGTATATTTCTCCATCTGCTTATGTCATCTTTGATTTCTTTCATCAGTGTCTTATAGTTTTCTGAGTACAAGTCTTTCTCTTGCTTAGACAGGTTTATTCCTAGGTATTTTATTCTTTTTGTTGCAGTGGTAAATGGGAGTGTTTCCTTAACTTCTTTTTCTATTTTTTCATTGTTGGTGTATAGGAATGCCAGAGATTTCTGTGCATTAATTTTGTATCCTGAAACCTTACCAAATTCACCGATTAGTTCTGGTAGTTTTCTGGTGGCATCTTTAGGATTCTCTATGTATAGTGTCATGTCATCTGCAAACAGTGACAGTTTTACTTCTTCTTTTCCAATTTGTATTCCTTTTATTTCTTTTTCTTCTCTGATTGCCGTGGCTAGGACTTCCAAAACTATGTTGAATAATAGTGGTGAGAGTGGGCATCCTTGTCTTGTTCCTGATCTTAGTGGAAATGCTTTCAGTTTTTCACCAGTGAGTATGATGCTGGCTGTGGGTTTGTTATATGTGGCCTTTATTATGTTGAGGGAGCTTCCCTCTGTGCCCATTTTCTGGAGAGTTATTACCATAAATGGGTGTTGAATTTTGTCAAAAGCTTTTTCTGCATCTGTTGAGATGATCATATGGTTTTTATTCTTTAATTTGTTAATGTGTTGTACCACCTTGATTGATTTGTGTATATTGAACAATCCTTGCATCCCTGGGATAAATCCCAGTTGATCATGGTGTATGATCCTTTTAATGTGTTGTTGGATTCTGTTTGCTAGTATTTTGTTCAGGATTTTTGCATCTATGTTCATCAATGATATTGGTCTATAATTTTCTTTTTTTGTGATATCTTTTTCTCATTTTGGTATCAGGGTGGTGGTGGCTTTGTAGAATGAATTTGGGAGTGTTTCTCCCTCTGCAACTTTTTGGAAGAGTTTGAGAAGGATCGGTGTTAGCTCTTCTCTAAATCCTTGATAGAATTCACCTGTGAAGCCATCTGGTCCTAGACTTTTGTTTGTTGGAAGATTTTTAATTATGGTTTCAATTTAATTACTCGTGATAGGTCTGTTTATATTTTCTAATTCTTCCTGGTTCAGTCTTAGAAAATTGCACCTTTCCAAGAATTTGTCCATTTCTTTGTGGCTGTCCATTTTACTGGCATATAGTTGTTTGTAGTAGTCTCTTATAATCCTTTGTATTTCTGCAGTGTCAGTTGTGATTTTTCCTTTTTCATTTCTAATTTTATTGGTTTGCATCCTCTCCCTTTTTTCTTGATGAGTGTGGCTAAGGGTTTATCAATTTTATTTCTCTTCTTAAAGAAACAGCTTTTAGTTTTATTGATCTTTGCTATTGTATTCTTCATTTGTTTCATTTATTTCTGCTCTTATTGTTATGATTTCTTTCCTTCTATTGACTTTGGCTTTTCTTTGTACTTCTTTCTCTAGTTTTTTTTAGTGTAGGGTTAGATTGTTTATTTGAGATTTTTCTTGTTCCTTGAGGTAAGATTGAATTGCTATAAACTTCCCTCTTAGAACTGCTTTTGCTGCATCCCATAGGTTTTGGGTCATCGTGTTTTGTTGTCATTTGTTTCTATGTATTTTTAAATTTCTTCTTTGATTTCTTCAGTGATCTCTTGATTATTTAGTAGTACACTGTTTAGCCTTCATGTATTTGTGTTTTTTACAGGTTTTTTCCTGTAATTGATTTCCAATCTCATAGAGTTGTGGTCAGAAAAAGTGCTTGATATGATTTCGGTTTTCTTAAATTTACCGAGGCTTGATTTGTGACTCAAGATGTGATCTATCTTGGAGAATGTTCCGTGTGCACTTGAGAAGAAAGTGTATTCTGCCACTTTTGGGTGGAATGTTCTATAAATATGAATTAAATCTATCTGGTCTATTGTGTCATTTAAAGCTTGTGTTTCCTTTATTTTCTGTCTGGATGATCTGTCCACTGGTGTAAGTGGGGTGTTAAAGTCCCCTACTATTATTGTGTTACTGTCGATTTCTCCTTTCATGGTTGTTAGCATTTGCCTTATGTATTAAGGTGCTCCTATGTTGGATACATAAACATTTATAATTGTTATATCTTTTTCTTTGATTGATCCTTTGATCATTATGTAGCGTCCTTCCTTATCTCTTGTAACGGTCTTTATTTTAAAGTCTATTTTGTCTGATACAAGTATTGCTACTCCAGCTTTCTTCTGATTTCCTTTTGCATGGAATATCATTTTCCATCCCTTCACTTTCAGTCTGTGTGTGTCCCTAGGTCTGAAGTGGGTCTCTTGTAGATAGCGTATATATGGGTCTTGTTTTTGTATCCATTCAGTCAGTGTGTGTCTTTTGCTTGAGGCATTTAATCTATTTACATTCAAGACTATTATCGAGACGTATGTTCCTATTACCATTTTCTTAATTGTTTGCATTTGTTTTTGTGGGTCTTTTTCTTCTCTGTGTTTCCCTCCTAGAGAAGTTTCTTTAGCATTTGTTGTAAAGCTGCTTTGGTGGTGCTGAATTCCCTTAGCTTTTGCTTGTCTATAGAGCTTTTGATTTCTCTGTTGAATCTGAATGAGATCCTTGCTGGGTAGAATAATCTTGGTTGTAGGTTTTTCTCTTTCATCATTTTAAGTATATCCTGCCACTCCCTTCTGGCCTGCAGAGTTTCTGCTGAAAAATCAGCTGATAACCATATGGGGATTCCTTTGTATCTTATTTTTTGTTTTTCCCTTGCTGCTTTTAATGTTTTTTCTTTGAATTTAATTTTTGTTAGTTTGATTGATATGTGTCTTGGTGTGTTTCTCCTAGCGTTTATCCTGTATGGGACTCTCTGTGCTTCCTGGACTTGGGTGGCTATTTCCGTTCCCACGTTAGGGAAATTTTCAACTATAATCTCTTCAAATATTTTGTCAGACCCTTTCCTTTGCTCTTCTTTTTCTGGGACCCCTGTAATTTGAATGTTTGTGCATTTAGTGTTGTGCCAGAGGTCTTTGAGAATGTCTTCAGTTCTTTTCATTCTTTTTTCTTTATTCTGCTCCTTGGAAGTTATTTCCACTGTTTTGTCTTCCAGCTCACTTATTCGTTCTTTGGCCTCAGTTATTCTGTTATTGATTCCTACTAGTGTATTTTTCATTTCAGTTATTGTGTTCTTCATCTCTGATTTTTTTGTTCTTTAGTTCTTCTAGATCTTTGTTAAACATTTCTTGTATTTTCTCAGTCCATGCCTCCATTCTATTTCCAAGATTATGGATCATCTTTACTATCATTACTCTGAATTCTTTTTCAGGTAGATTGCCTATTTCCTCTTCATTTATTTGGTCTTGTAGTTTTTTACCTTGTTCCTTCATGTGTGACATATTTTTTGGCTTTTTTTTTTTGTGAGTGGGATTGTGTTCCTATCTTACTGGTTGTTTGGCCAAGGCCTCCAACACTGGAGTTTGTAGGCCGTTGGGTAGAGTTGGGTCTTGGTGCTGAGTTGAGGACCTCAGGAGACCTCACTCTGATGAATATCCCCTGGGGTCTGAAGTTCTCTGTTAGTTCAGTGGTTTGGACTCAGAGCTCTCACTGCAGGAGCTTCGGCCCAAGCCTGGGCTCGTGAACCAATATCTCTCAAGCTGCCTGGGGTGGCAAAAAAAAAGAAAAGAAAAGAAAAGAAAGAAAATAACAAAGTAAAAAATAAAATTAGACTAGGGCACTAACAGATATGTTAGAAAGAATATAAAAATAAAAGTATAGATAAATCAACAACCAGAAGGTACATCAGTACCACAGTAGTCAAAAAGAGGAGGAGGGAAAAGGAAATAAAAAAGAAAGAAGAAAAAAGGTGGGAAAGCCCTTGGCTGTGGAGGGTGGGGCCTATGCTGAGGACCCACAGGGCTGGAAAAGGCCCTGGGGGCTGTGGAGGGTGGGGCTTAGGCTTAAGGAACAGAAGGGGCCCAGGTGCGCCCCCAACCCCTTGTCTCAGAGGGTGGGAGAACCTCATCTGGGAGCCCAGCAGGCCTCCTGGGCTCGAGTGGGGGGGCAAATGCCTCCTCTCCTCTCCCGCTCCTCCCAGAGGGCCCCTCCCGCCCGTCTCCCTGGTCTCAGGGGTGCCCATCCTGTCTGGCCCCCACTTCTCCTCACCTCTCAGTCCCCCCACATCCTACTGTTTCACTTGGGGGTTGCTCATATCTCCTTGGGCATCAGGGTCCCCAACCGGTGGCCAGTATGTGCCCTAGTTGTGGGGTGACATTAACTCGACATTTTCCCACATGGCCATCTTAACTCTGCCTCTCAGTAACTACTTATTATTATAATGCCTTTTAAAGTGATTGTTGAAAAGCTTCTTTACACATATATCCAATAATGCGATCATAATACTAAATACTAATATTATAATTGCTAAATTTTAAAATCTTCTTTTACTGATTCTGTCAAGTGACCTCTACAAACATTAAAACTACCATCACTCGGTGTCATTTTATGGTAATGTATCTTCCCCAAAGTTTTGTTCTATAAAAATAAAGCAATTCGGGCTTCCCGGGTGGCGCAGTGGTTGAGAGCCCGCCTGCCGATGCAAGGGACACGGGCACGGGTTCATGCCCCGGTCCGGGAAGATCCCACATGCCGCGGAGCGGCTGGGCCCGTGAGCCATGGCCGCTGAGCCTGTGCGTCTGGAGCCTGTGCTCCGCAATGGGAGAGGCCACAACAGTGAGAGGCCCGCATAACGCAAAAAAAATTAAAAAAAAAAAAAGCAATTCAGAAAGCTTGCCCAGATATTACTACAACTTCATAAAGACCTAAAAAAGATCACTCCTCTGCTAAGGGAGATTTTTTTGAGGAAAAATACAATTCCTCCTACGTTTAGCTATATATGGTAGAAATACCCATTGTTATGATTTTACCTTCTCTGTGAGTTTGCTATCTCTCTCACCCTCTTTCTTTGGGACATTTTTTTACAAAGGGGATTTAAAAAGGTAATGCCATTCTTACTGGTGTGAGGTGATCCCTCACTGCAGTTTTCATTTGCATTTCTCTAATGATTAGTGATGTTGAGCATCCTTTCATGTGTTTGTTGGCAATCTGTGCATCTTCTTTGGAGAAATGTCTACTTTGGTCTTCTGCCCATTTTTGGATTGGGTTGCTTGTTTTGTTGATACTGAGCTACATGAGCTGCTTGTAAATTTTGGACATTAATCCTTTGTCAGTTGCTTCATTTGTAAATATTTTCTCCCATTCTGAGGGTTGTCTTTTCATCTTGTTTACGGTTTCCTTTGCTGTGCAAAATCTTTTAAGTTTCATTAGGTCTCATGGCCATCATGAAAAAATCTACAAACAATAAATGTTGGAGAGGGTGTGGAGAAAAGGGAACCCTCTTGCACTGTTGGTGGGAATGTAAATTGATACAGCCACTATAGAGAACAGTATGGAGGTTCCTTATAAAACTAAAAATAGAACTACAGTATGGCCCAGCAATCCCACTACTGGGCATATACCCTAAGAAAACCATAATTCAAAAAGAGTCATGTACCACAATGTTCACTGCAGCTCTATTTACAATAGCCAGGACATGGAAGCAACCTAAGTGTCCATTGACTGATGAATGGATGCAGAAGATGTGGCACATATATACAGTGGAGTATTACTCAGCCATAAAAAGAAATGAAATTGAGTTATTTGTAGTGAGGTGGATGGACCTAGAGTCTGTCATACAGAGTGAATTAAGTCAGAAAGAGAAAAACAAATATCGTATGCTAACACATATATATGGAATCTAAAAAAAAAAAAAAAGAAAAGAAATGGTTCTGAAGAACCTAGGGGCAGGACAGGAATAAAGATGCAGACGTAAAGAATGGACTTGTGGACACAGGGAAGGGGAAGGGGAAGCTAGGACGAAGTGAGAGTGGCATGAACATATATACACTACCAAATGTCAAATAGATAGCTAGTGGGAAGCAACCACATAGCACAGGGAGATCAGCTCGGTGCTTTGTGACCACCTAGAGGGGTGGGATAGGGAGGGTGGGAGGGAGACGCAAGAGGGAGGAGGTATGGAGATATATGTATATGTATAGCTGATTCACTTTGTTATAAAGCAGAAGCGAACACACCATTGTAATGCAATTATACTCCAATAAAGATGTTAAAAAAAAAAAAGCTAACACCTTGTTGGTTTCTATGGCTTTATCATAATTCCCTTTTCTTCGTAGGGAGGTTTAGGACTATCTTCATCAGTGCATAAGTCGAGTCATCACTTACACTCATGGTGTTGGAGGGGTTTCTACTTCACTAGGAAGGCTTCCTTGTGCATTTGGCAGAGAGATGTCCAGAGTCAACAAGAGCCATGCAGCAGAATGAGGACCTGGCTTATTATGTACAGTTGCTGGAGACACTGTTTTCAGTATAAAGCTGGCATAAGGTCGTTCCATCAACAGATGTTTATTGAGCATCTACTGGGAATAATGTAATTTCTGAGCACTTTAACTGAGTGTTCTGAGCCAAGTCTGTTTTTTGATGCTCCTGCACATTGGCACAAGCTCTTTCCATCTTTCTTTTAAGTTTGTTAAAGCCTGTAAGCTAAGTGTCCTTCACAATGGTAAGATGTCCCAGGACTCAGCTCTAAAGCCAAAGTATGAATGGCATTTTTTTGTGAACCATCAATATGATGATTTACCCATTACACGTGATGGAATTAGTCTTCAGACTGCTATTCTTTTTGACAGGTAACTTTGCTTGATTAACATACGGTTTTAGGAAAACCCCACTATCAACACTGTCAAAATCCAACATATGTCTGTTATTTGGAGCACTCTAAAGATGATTAATTTGGGAAGAGAATGGGGACATTGCTTTTGAAAATGTAAAGTCTTCTGCTTTATCTCAGTATACTGGTGAACCAGAAATAACCATTGTCAAAATATATCATCTTGTTGCTGAGACGTTTTGACATCCAGCCCTTCTGCAATAAAAATTCTGCATGTATTTTCTTCCATAAATATATATTGCTTCATGCACAAAAACATACAGTTCTGTATTTCATATACAGCTTTTGTATTTCATAATTTTTAGAATTATGCAGATTTAGGTGCATAATATAGAGTCAAAGTAACATTTTTTTTTCTCTAAGTTATAAAACTGGTAAATTGTTTCATAATTTGTCCTTCCTAGAATAGCTTCCTTTGAACTGAGAAACTGTTTTCAAGGCTTCTTGTGAAAGTAAAAGTATGAGTCAAAAGGGTTTGCACAAATTAGATTCGTTTGTTTTGCGTATTTTGAATTATTCTAGAAATAACATTATTCCCTCATAGTCTTTTGTAACAGAATCAAAAATAATGCCATAATTCAATAGAGTAATACAAAGTGACCACAATCCCCACATGATACATGACAACTTTGCCTCATATCAATTCGCTAAAAAGACTAAACAAACTAAAATATTTAGGATTCCAAGATATGTAATTAAAAATTATACTTCTCAGAGGAATGATGTCAGCAGGTGAAGATTACACAGCAGAGAAAGGAGTGTTCAGTGAGCATTCTGAAATCAAATTCATTTCACAGTGATTCCCTTGTCCCTAGAAGACTGTCTGGTTGGTCTTGAGGAGACACTTGAGGTCTATTTTCTAAACTCACAACTTGGGGCCATGATTGCCAGAGGCTTAAACAAAAACTTTACCAGCACCCAGGTTGCCTGAGGACAAGGTCAGCGTCCTGTGGCTTTGACATTTGGGCCCCTGTGTCTTCTCTGATGTGGTAATGGTGAGTCAGACAGACCTGGGTTCAAATCTTGTGTCCTGACCTACACTGCAATCAGAAAGAATTTCTCTTTCCCCTGAATCCCTGCAACCATAGCACTAGTGTTTCTGTTACAATATAACATTTTACCTTGCATTGAGGTATTTCAGTCCATATCTCATTTCTCCAACTAGACTGCATTTGCTTAGAAGGGTAAGGATTGTGCCTTGTTTATTGCTCTGACTTTCCACATGGTATGCACTCAATACATGTGGACTGAAGGACACTGGGAAATAAAGGTGCCTTTTGAGAATTAAACAAAAAGAACAACAAAACCCAACAATCAGCCAAACAGAGAAAAATTATCATTCTACGTAGACTATAGCAGTTAAGTTATAGAAGGCTATTGAATTAAGAAATGGTGGTCCGATTGTATTTAGTGACGGCCTGGGTGTACGGACCAGCAATACAACGGGTTAAGATGGTCCTTCCTCCTAAATCTTTTTTTTTCTTTAACCAACTCCTATACTTTGACTCCACTGTATATAAGCAAGCTAATGTCTGATGCTTTGGGACTCCCATCAGACCTGATGGTGACAGTCAGCGAGGTCTTAACTGCTCAAAGTGTGGCTCTTTCACCAGTGGCTTCAGTATCCCGTGGGGGCTTGCTGGAAATGCAGACTTTCAGGTGCGATCACAGATCCACTGAATCAGAATCTGCATTCTAACAAGTTCCTCAGGTGGTTAGTTTGTGTATTAAAGTTTGAGAAACACTGACCTCAGACATTTGTCCAAAATACTAATTCTGAGGCCCTCTCTCCCATAGACTCTGATGTACCAGTGAGTGTCTGCAAATCCATATTTTTAGCACCAGTGATTTTTTTTTCTCTTAATCATAAAGCAGATTTACAAAGGACCAAACGACTTCAATCAGGGACACAATGTTTTAAATGATGACCTAACAAGTCTCCTTCTCCTTAAGCAGCTCCAGATGGTCTATAGGTAGAAGGGAAGGAATTAAGAAAGGAACAAACATCTGTTATGGGACTCTCGGGCCCACATCAATATTTACAGATGGGCCGTTCCACATTTCTGAAGAGCAAACCTGGGCTTAGGCCATAAACTTTTTTTTTTTTTTTTTTTTACTTTTACCTCTTTTTGATGGAAATATTCTGACATTGCATTTTATGTTGCTTTACTTTGGCAATATAATTCATTCTTTAAGGATGATGTTATCAGTTTGACGTGTATATTTATGCAATGATAAAACAGAGCATCCTGGGGCATCTCAGGTGTGTACTGATGGCTCATAAAGAATGAGCCACACAGATAGAAAATCTGTCATCTGTATATGGCTTGTGTGTGTGTATAACTTAATAGATGCATGTATATTTACAAACAAAAATTCACATGTACACTTTGACATACGTGTGAATGTATATCCCTAGAAAACACAAAACACTTTTCTAAAGTGATTGTTTTATCCAAGCCTTGGAGCAAGGAATAGCTTTCAAGCCAGCTTTTCTTCTGTCAGATTATAAAATTATTTTAAAAACTATAATGATAAATGTATTTATTCAGACCTATTGCCAAAATAATGACCTGAATCAAATATATTGTAGGTTTTCTTCCAGCACTTGCCACAGTGAAAATAATTTGTTTCAAAGCAATTCAATGGCACTGAGGTGAATCGGGAGTTCTGATGACCTAGGGCCTTCCCAGGAAGGATGTTTGGAACTAAAAAGCAGTTAGTACAGAGAATATACTGGAAGGTTTGCTCGTGTAAAAATAATGACCTGACAAAAAAGACGATGTGCTGAGAATGACGCCCTCTAAGTTTGGCAACAAAGGCTGTATGGAAACAATGCCAAATAGTGACTGTAGACAGAATGTTCTCCTTCACGTCGTCCTCTGTGAAACGTGTTCTGTGTTCTCCAGCCCGCAGTTGTCATGTTGCCAGGGGTGGCCCCAGCATGATGTTAGGAGTTTGTCTGAGTTTATACTTTTGAATACTCATGATTTAAGGCTATTATGAAAGGATGCCTCCAACTTTCTTATTTCTTATAAAACACTTCCTTCTTTTTTATCCACACACGGTACCACTTGTCTGTATGATGCATTGTCCTCTTGTTCATAAATATGATTTCATTGTTCTGTAATTGTCTTCCATATATACATCTTTTTTATTTTTTGGCTGCATTGGGTCTTTGTTGCTGCACGCGGGCTTTCTCTAATTGCGACGAGCGGGGGCTACTCTTCGTTGCGGTGCACCAGCTTCTCATTGCAGTGGCTTCTCTTGTTGCAGAGCACGGGCTATAGGTGTGTGGGCTTCAGGAGTTGTGGCACACGGGCTCAGTAGTTGTGGCTCGCAGGCTCTAGAGCACAGGCTCAGTAGTTGTGGCGCACAGGCTTAGTTGCTCCGTGGCATGTGGGATCTTCCCGGACCAGGGCTTGAACCTGTGTCCCCTGCATTGGCAGTAGGATTCTTAACTACTGCACCACCAGGGAAATCCCCATATATACATCTTAATACTTCAACACCTTTGAGTAGGGACCATATCATTTAAAACCCATATATTTTGCTTATGAAGTATTCTGTGGTCAATGCACTTTGTCTAGATTTAACAAGATAGAGAGATGCCATCGGGCAGTTAAAGTTCATTCCACAAATACGTATTCAGTAACTGCTATATAATGTGAACTGACTTAAGTGGTGGAGATACAGATAGATGTGATCCCTTCTCTTAGAAAGATTAATTAATTATTTCAACTGAAGTAAAGTTGATGTACATTGTCGTGTTACTTTCTGGTGTATAGCAAAGTGATTTGGTTATATATATGTATTCTTTTTCATATTCTTTTCCGTTATGGTTTATTATAGGACATGGAATACAGTTCCCTGTGCTATTCAGTAGGACCTTGTCATTTATCGATTTTATATATAGTAGTGTGTCTCTGTTAATTCCAAACTCCTAATTTATCCCTCCCCGCCACTTTCCCCTTTGGTTACCATAAGTTTGTCTTCTGTGAGTCTGTTTCTGTTTCATAGATAAGTTCGTGTCATATTCTAGATTCCACATATAAATGATATCATATGGTATTAGCCTGGAAAGCTTAAGCTAATGCTGGGATGGGCAAGTAAGGAGACTACAGAGATAAATATTCTGATGGAAGAAGAGGACAACCACCTGAGAGCTGGGAACGGAGGGCCATTTCCAGAGGAAGTGCTCTCTAAGCGGACCTCAGGGACAGTGGGAGTTAGAGAACAGAAGGCGGTGGGGACGGAGCCCCAGGCCCAGGAAGGAGCACACGCGGGTCTCCTGTTCTGGAGGGAACCCGTAAAGCTTAGGGACCTAAAGGAAGTGGACTGTGCTGGAGTGAGCATCCTAGTGTGTAACACCTGGCATTTGTATCACGTTTAAATTTGACTGAGAGTTTTCTCTCGTGTTATCTAGCTTATGACTCACAACGTCCTCAGCTGACGTAATGAGTAAGGTCCATAGGGATGAAATAAAATTACAGATGAGCCTCAACCTTCTCATGCTAAGTGCACATTCTCTTCTATCATTCATTTATGTGTTCTAACGTTGACAGTCAGTGGATATAAATGCTTAATCATCCTCCGAGTTTGGGGAAATCTAGTTCTTTCTTTAGCTGTTACCTACTTTATCTAAGGAAACACCTGTCTCTCTCTCTCTCTCTCTCTCTCTCTCTCTATATATATATATATATATATATAATTATATATAATTCTTTTTTTTTTTTTACAGAAAGCCTGTTTCCAGGGGCTTTCAGACACTCAAACCTCAGTTGGGGGGGGGGCCACCTGGAGAGGTTAATTGAATTGACAATAGTTAAAACTTTCTTGAACCATAAATCTCACAGAAAAGTACAGACTTAAGGGATGTCAGGAAAGAGCAAATATTTAAGGGGGGGACTCTTACCCTAATTATAATTTTATACAACTATCCATTATAGAGTTTTATTTAGCAAACAATTCTGAACGATCACTTCTTTTAAAAATCACAGATTGAAACTACAGGCAGGATAAACCTAAACTTTAAATGGAAAAGCTCCATTCCTAATGTTTGAAAAATAATAGCTTCAGGCAGTGAAAGCCAGTGGAAAATGCAGAGGCCTTGAAACCTTTCTGCTCATGTGACATAAGGAAATGACCTCTGAGCCTCAGTTTTGTGATCTGTAGCAAAATCTATCTTCTAAGGTTTTTGTGAAGATCAAATGATTTTAAAGAAGTAACCATTTTACATTCATACAAAATCTAGTTACTGGTAATAATTTTTTGAATTTCTTCGGTTCTTCTTGAATTACCCTGTATCTCCTTAAATATCAAAGAAAAATGACACTATTGCTATCAAGGCACTTTGTGACATGTTAACTGTTATTGAAATCTATCTAGAACATGGCCTGGCAAATGGAAGATGCTAAAAAATTATTAGGTGAATGAGTTTCCCATTAACAGAAAGCAGATCAAAGATGTAGAAACTTAAAACATTAATTGGGAAAGAGTTCTCCCTGGGGAATGAGTGAAGTGGCTGTAGGAGGTTTCCCACCTAATTGTGAAAAGAAAAATCACCAAAAGCTTGGAAACAAAACAAAAGGAGCAAGGTATATGTTCTCAGTGCATTGTTTAACAAAGCCAGTCAAAGATTATTTAATTTTCCAGGGACATGCAGCTTTGATTTACTATCTACTGTTGATCATGGCTGGCCCAGACGTGAAGTTACATGCTAACTTGTAGATTTGTGTCTCCCAGGGACACAGATTTCTGGTTCAGAGGCAAATGAATAGAGAACCACAATGGTTACAGTTTTAGTGCCCCCTAGAACATTAACCTGTCCTTTCTCTAACCTAGCAAGCCTGTTTCAGCAGATTTTCCCAGACAGACTATATAAATCTGTTTCTCAAATGCTATTGGAACCAGCTTTATCATCCTTTCATGTCCCCTCACTTGTGAATAAATAAATCTTTGACATATATATTCTACATTTGTAGAGCGCCTTTAAGTTTTTGAAAATCAAACTTGACGATTTTAAAGAAAATTTACTTACAGCTGTGGATTTTGTGGACAGAAAAAAAAAAATCCACGACCTAAAGGTGAGAATTATGTTTGATTTGGTGGACTTCCTGAGGACTTAAGCCTGGGATACAACCTTTCAGACAGCTCTGAGGGACTGTTCCGAAGAGGTAGAGGGGGAGCCAGGGTATATGGGAGTTTTTGCAAAAAAAAACAAAAAAACAAAACCAGGTAGTTGAACATCAGAAGCTTATTGGTAATTGTATAACAAACCCAGACATCTCAAATTAATGAATTTAGGGCTTTTTTATGTATGGGAAGATGCAAGAGTCTGGGCTCATTGAAGTCACCCCTTTGATGTGCACCTTAGCTATCTAGGGCCAGGATCCTGTGTTTCTCCATCCTGAATCCCCTCGGGGCAGCTGCAGAGGCTGATTTCTTGATGGGCACAACATCCTTTGTTTACTGAAATGGTGGACATTCTTTATCCACAGTTTCCAAGGACAATGTGGAAAAGAGAGAAAAGAACATATTTAGAGTC
>NW_006795975.1:108203-126661 GCF_000442215.2 Lipotes vexillifer | reverse complement strand
CTCTTTCCTTCATGAACAGGGTGAGTAAAGACAGGAAGCACTGCCTTATTTGTGAAACTTCTTTGGCCTTATATACCCAGCAGAAGGAGAAAATAACATTTGCCTGTTCAAAGAAAAAGGTAACATACACAAGTGCCTTGAGAGAATAGTACAAACTAGGCGAATGAGGATATATGAATTGTCTTTTTAAACAACATACATATTCTAGTTATTCTGTGTAACGGGATGCACTCTGGAGACTTACCTTTTGCTTTTATTTCTGCATTTTGTTTTCCTTTGCTCTAGGGAGAGGGGCCAGAAAGCCCCTAGCTGAGGGAGTCAGGGGGTTCTGGATGGAAGAGAATCTTGGAAACATTAGAATCCCTACTATTAGAGGCGGCCAGGAAGTGGTTGTTCAGGAAGGAACAGTAACCTGATATTTTGAATACATAAGGTCTGAAAGAAGTAAAGGAGGACACTGGGAGAAGGAAGGTCTCTGTGGTCCAGGGCTCTGGATTTGTGGCTACGTGACTACTTAGCTCACTCTTACCAAGAATTCTTCAGGAGGCTGCAGCCGAGACTGGGATGGTACATGGAAGACCATCGAACATGGTGGACCTGCGTGAGTGGTGTTGTGTCAGAGCCCGTCGTTCCAACAGGAATTAAGGAATCAAAACTCCACTTCTTTCCTGTCTCCATCTTTGACACTAAGCACTACTCTGTGGACAGTGCTCCCCCTTGTGGTTTCAGAAGGAGAAGCATCCAAATTCCTTGAATGGCCCTGTTTTTTTAAGTGAGTGAGAATCTGGGTTCAGGAACTCATTCTCTGGTCAGGCTTCGTACAACAAGAACTGGAAAGATGATATGGGGAGTGCAGGGGAGGTTAGAGAAATGTCCTTGCTTAATTTCTTCTGTAAGAGATCAGAATACTGGGAATGAATGGAAACAATATAAAAATTTGTTCAAAAGATAAATGAATGATAAAGGAATGAATCAAAGGTATGAGTGTGTGTGTTCGTGTGTGTGTGTGTGTGTGTGTGTGTGTGTGTGTGTCTGTAGATTTCCAGGTGAAATGACATGTGATAGGATAAAGGGTAGCTCCTTGATCCAAGGACGTGTTTTATATTATGACAGTTATGTTTTAGTATTAATTAGTATTAAAAGAGGAGCAGAACCTTTACATTTAACTTCAAAATCATATGAAAATATTAAGGCCTGTGTTAGTTTCTTATGACTACAAATTACCACCAAATTGGTGGCTTAAAACAACACAGATTTATTTAATATCTTAGTGTTCGACATTAGAACTCTGAATTGGGTCTCACTAGGCTAATATCAAGGTTTTGGCTGGACTGCATTCCTTTTAGAGGCTCCAGGGGAAAATGTTTCCTTGCTTTGCTTTTGCAGATCGTAAAGGCTATGGACATTCCTTGGCTTGTGTCTCATCTTTAAAGCCACAGTGGCTGGTCCAGTCTTTCTCACTGTGCATCCCTCTAGCACTGACCTTCCACCTCCCTCTTCCACACTTAAAAGGCCCTTGTGAAAACACTGGGTCACCTGAACGAGCCGGGGTAATCTCACTGTATTAGGATTGGCAACCCCAGTTTATCTGCAACCTTAATTCTCTTCTGCCATGTGATATACATGTTTCCGGGTTCTAGGCATTAAGATATGGACATCTTAACCTTGAAAACATGCTAAGCAAAATATGCCAGACACAAGAGGACAAATATTGTAGGATTCCACTTGTATGAAGTATCTAGGTAGGCAAATTCATAGAAACAGAAGATAGATTAGAGGTTAAAAGGGGGCTGCAGAGAGGGAGGAATAGGCAGTTATTGTTTAATAGGTACAGAATTTTTGTTCGGGATGATGAAAAGGTTTTGGAAATAGCGGTGATAGTTACACAATATTGTGGATGTAATTAATGCCACTGAGTTGTCCCCTTGGAAGTGGTTAAAATGGCTAATTTTATGTTATATATATATATATATATATTTTTTTTTTACCACAAACTTTTAAAATTTAATATAATATACAGAAAGCATTGAATTATACACTTTAACATGTGAGTTGTATGTGGGCACCTTGGAGTGGGGAGTATTATTCTCTCCACCACAGGTTGCAAAGGCAAGGGAAACAAGATCAAAATCAGAGAAATATGGAAAACATCTCAGTGGATCATAAGGTGTCATATAAAAATGTGGAATCATGTTGATTCATTGATTTTTTTTGTTGTGGTTGTTAGTGCATCATAAATGTTTGTAAAAATCTGTGATTACTGCTGGGTATTTTCAAGCCCAGTTCATTATGATTTGATATTATGGTAAGTTCATTTTGGACAGATATTTAAATAGTTACTTTTTTCTAGATAGAAATAGCTTAATTGTCCTTTTACTGATTATAAAATATTACCTTCTTTATAAAAACTGTAAGAAGACCATATATATGTGAAAGTATAACTAATTTGTGGTCCTGTCATATAGAGACAACTCCAAGTGCATTTTAGAATATCCTTCTAGGTACTGGATAAGCCTAAAAGTGTATAGCAATACCTGTTTGTTTAGGTAAATGGGATCATCATTTTATCCATGCAATAAATATAGGTCTGCATCATAATTTTTAACTGCTTTTCCGAATTCCTTTGTACGATGTATCATTTAAACAATCTCTTATTGTTGGTCATTTCACACAGTTCCCATTTTATTTTTCTAAAAAGCCTACTGCATTTAAAAAATAAACACTCATTAACGTTTTTGTACATACTTGTTTCATATATGTCCTGTCGATTTCCTTAGGATAAATTCTAGAAGTAGGTTAAATGGTAACAGGTATCAATTAAAATTAGGGTTTTTTTCTCAAGGATATAAATGAATAAAACAGCTAACAAGCCTGGGGAATAGAGCTCTTATTATGATAACAGTGGATAATTTAAAATAAACTGTATTGGAGAATAGGAAGAATGACTTTTGCACATGAAGTTTAAATATTTATTATTTATATAGTTGCATTGCACTCTAGTATGAATTGATTTTATTAATAATGTTTAAAGCTCACTTTCATTCCTTGGGGGTTCGAGAATCCTGAGACTAATAGGCAGTGAGATCTTTGCACAGGAAGTAAAAATGAGCCATAAAAAGATGATTCTGCCCTGTTTTGAAAAAGAAAGTGGAAATGTAGCTAAGGGCCAGCTATATGCCTCAGGTCATTGAGGTCACCTCCCTGGGCCTTGTTTGTCAAAGGATGGGGCTAAAGAGATGATTGATTTCCTTCTAGCTCTAATGTTCCTCCAGCTTTCAGTGTTCAGCATGAAATAAAATTACGTTTTGGCATTGAAATTACTGGTTTACATTATTTATTTATGTATCCTTTTACTTCCAAAAAGGCTTGTAGCAACTTACAAGAAAAACTTGACTATAATAAGGCCAAGAATCACTGTATGATATAAGTCAAGTTACTCATACTCTTGTGCATCAGTTTTATTGGTAGAAAGGGAATCTGGATAATACATTACACAGCTGTCGAGCAGATTATATAGAATAAAGTATATACAATTCTCTGCACTGCTCATGGTCTGTAGCTCCCATCCTTATCCCCTCAAGTGAAAGAGGAAAAGTAGAAAAACATTGTAACAAAATTCTAGGTAAAGAACGCTGCATAGAAATAGGCCCAAACTTCCTAGCATCTAGAGCAGAGTGGGAAATATGGTGATAGATGAAAGGGACTCTGCCTGGTAGCAAAATTGAAAAAGGGACAGATAATTTTTTGATCATGAATTCTGAGTGGATCTCATCACAGGAGTCTTTATAAATGATGTTAGATATTCTAATATGTATCTATAATAAGAATTCTGTAGATACATTTTTTCGTCTGTATAAAAGCCTCTTTGCAGATTTTACAATTCAAAATATAGTATCTTCCAGGAGTATTGGAAAACTTTTAGAAGCATATTTATCTAAAGTTTTAAGACCACCTATAACCAATAAGTCCTGGCAAACTTCCCTGACGACTGACATTAATTTAATACATTTAAAGGTAAATTCTTATGAGTAAAGAACTTTAAATGTGTTGATAACTATGACCTACTAATTTAGCTCCTAAGAACCCAGTCTAAGGTTAAACCAAATACAAAACCCAGAGAATAGCTTAAGGCGTTAAAATTTTTACTGTAGTTTTATTTTTAATAGGCAAACATTAGACCTGGTTAAAGCAAACCAAAAGCCTAATAATGGATAATGGAAAAATACTGCTATATATATCTGACCCAATTAAAAAAATTTTTTTAATTGTGGTAAAATACACGTAACAAAACTTTCCATCTTAACCATTTTTAAGTGCATATATTTTAGTAGTGTTAAGTACATTCACATTGTTGTGCAACTAATCTGCAGAACTTTTCTTACAAAACTGAAACTCTAGATCCATTAAACAACTTCCCATTTCTTCCTTCCCCCATCTCCTGGCAATCACCTTTCTACGTTCTGTCTCTCTGAATTTGACTTCTGTGGTAGATACCTCATATGAGTAGAATCATACCATATTTGTCTTTTTGTGACTGGCTTATATCACTTAGTATAATGTACATACTCAGGGTTCATCCATGTTGTAGCAGGTGTCAGAATTCCCTTCCTTGTTAAGGCTGAATAATATCCCTTCGCTTGTACGCAGCACATTTTGTTTCTCCATTCATCCATTGACAGAGCCTTAGGTTGCTTCCATCTTTTGTCTGTTGTGAACAGTGCTGCTGTGAACATGGGTGTACAAATAGCTTTTCGAGACCCTGCTTTCCATTCTTTTGGGTATAGACTCAGAAGTGGAATTGCTGGATTGTATGGTAATTCTATTTTTAATTTTTTAAGGAACTGCCATACTGTTTCCATAGTAACTGCAGCATTGTACATTTTCACTAACAGTGCACAAGACTTCCCATTTTTCTACATCCTCATCAACACTTGTTATTTTCTATTTTTTGATAGTAGCCATCCTAATAGGTGTGAGGTGGATCCAACTGTGAGTTTGACTTGCTTTTCCCTAATTAGTGATATCAAGCACCTTTTCAAGTGCTTATTGGCCATTGGTCTTCTTTGGAGAAATGTCTGTACACGTGCTTTGCCAATTTTTTAATCAGGTTGGTTGTTTTTGTTGTTGAGTTGTAGGTGTTCTTTACTTGGTGCTTTTCAGATATATGATTTGCCCATATTTTGTCCTATTACACAGGTTGTTGCCTTTTCACTCTGCTAATTGTGTCTTTTAATGCACAGAAGTTTTCAACTTTGTTGTAATCTAATCTATCTATTTTTACTTTTGTTGTTACCTGACATCATTTGTTACAGTTTCAGTGTTACTTGCTAGTACACGATGCAAAGTCTCTAAAATCCTGACCAAATTTAGGGCAGAATTTCTTCCAGATTTCATTGTGATAGATCTATGACTGAACTATAGTGCCAGGCCCACCCAGTTCCCTTGTCCAGCTAAAAACTTTGTGGAGTCAGTGTCACCAAGCCTGTTTAATTTTCTAGTTTAGAGGAATATTAAATAACATCATCTGACACACTACTGTATATAAAGTAGATAAACAACAAGGACCTTCTGTATAGCACAGGGAACTATATTCAATATCTTTAATAACCTATAATGCAAAAGAATCTGAAAAAGAGTATATATATATAAGAATATATATAAGAAAATATATATATATATATATATATAATTGAATCACTTTGCTGTACACCTGAAACGAATACAACATTGTAAATCAACTATAGCTCAAAACATTTTTGTAAATAATAATATAAATCACATCATCTGATTCTAGAAAAATAGAATAAAACTTTTCTCATCAGCACAACAGCTTTCTTATCTCAGTCACTATTTCATTTCCTCCAAGTGTCTTTTTCCTTTTGCTTCGGAGGAGGTGCTTCCTGTGGAATGGGATAATTTAATCTCACAGCAGGTGGATTCCTTATCTTTCATTCTTGATTCATGTTGATTGAAATCATCAGGCATTAATTTCACAAATAAAAGATTTCATTGACTTTTGTGGGGAGGGGGTTAATTTTATGGGCCATGCATTGTTACCGATTTCAAATATAGTTTAGTGCAAAAGAAATTCAAACACTGAAGAAAATCTACATAAATAAAAAGGAATTATGAAATAAGTGTTTCACTGTGCACACATGCTGCAGATGAGCTTTCTGTCCCAATATGGAATGTGTTCTTAGGTAGCCATCTCTCGGCAATGGTAAATGTGAGCTTTGATCAGTATTGCAATTCTAAGTTATAAAGTCTATATAGATATAGGGGTCACAAATGAAGCTGTCTTAAGGCAGATACTCTCTATATAATACGATATAAACATCAGATTAAAAAACCTGCACACGTAAAATATTTACAGTTTCAGATTCCTAAGAGAAAAAGTGATGTCATTTGGTTCTCCCCACACCCAACACAGCTTCTTAAAGAAAATACACACTTATTCATTAAAAATGTAAATGCGGGGCTTCCCTGGTGGCGCAGTGGTTGAGAGTCCGCCTGCCGATGCAGCGGACACGGGTTCGTGCCCCGGTCCGGGAAGATCCCACGTGCCGCGGAGCGGCTGGGCCCGTGATCCATGGCCGCTGAGCCTGCGCGTCCAGAGCCTGTGCTCCGCAACGGGAGAGGCCACAGCAGTGAGAGGCCCGCGTACCGCAAAAAAAAAAAAAAATGTAAATGCGGTAAAGTAGGAAGGTGCAAATTCAGCAGAAATATCTTTAGGTCCTGAATTATATGGAAGTAGATTGAAAACATATTATTGGGAAAACCAGCAACAAGAAGAAGGGGCAAAGTTCTATGTGATCGTTTTTACTTTGAATGTAAGTAATTCATGTTTTACTTCTCATTGAAAGGAAGAAAATATCATTTTTATCCCTTGTGATTTCCTGCAGTTGTAAAAAAACAAACTACTAGAATGTTAGAATGGACAGGAACAACAGACTTCCTCTCCAGCTTTCTTGTTTCACAGATGGGAACAGAGAGGTTGAGTCATGAAGTGTCACACAGCCAGCTTGGCTTTGATCTGCATCTCCCATTACCCATTCTCTGGGTTTTTTTCATAGCGGGGAGTTCAGTGTGGGTCCTGGGGACCCACTTTTCCACTTTTGAGCCTGTCTCGAGGAGGACAGATGTGGAGATGGCCATATCTGTAGCCTGAATGTTGTCTTTTCACTGCCTGTTGTAGATGTAAGCTACTTTGTTTGTTCCCGATGTCCTTTATTTTCATGGTAAATGAATGATACCTTGAACGCTCTTTTATATTTTGGTTTTACATTCCACTCCCACTAGTATATACAAATTGTAATCATTCTCAAAGCGTCTAAAGGTCTCCATTCTATCACAAAAATTGAGGCTGAGAGGCAGTTTAAATCTGCCTCTGTTAATTTTTTTTTCTTCTTTTTTCTTGATGAGCAGCTTATCACATTACAAGCTGATTGTCAGGAATGTTTATGGAGCTGAGGTTGATTTTCTGAGCTGACCAACACAAAAATGGTTGATTGAAAAGTCAGTGCATGTGAGTTCAGCACTGGGCAATCAGCAGGGCGGTCAAAGGTGCAGGAGTGTTTTTTCCAGGTTTGGATCGCATCTTGCCTGTGTGTGTGTGATCCTCAGCATTTGTAGTTTAAACATCGTTGGGTCTAAAAGGCCACACGAACATTACCTGAACCCTGATTGCCACCAGATTGGAGGCAAAACAGCATGTCTAAGGGTTTGAGAATCAACCTTAATGTTTTTTGGTGGTTTGGGATATTTGTTGAATGTTTATGAATGTCAATACATCTTGGAGTCTAACTCAAAATCCTAATGAATGAAGGAATGCACAGATGTACTGCTGTTTACATTTCACTTTGTACTGAACAAAAGCAGCAAGTGCCTTGTGCTCAGATAAGGTAGAAGGGGAAACACAGGTAACTTGCAAGTCACAGTTGAAATCCAGCAGCAGAATGTAATTTACTTTCTCACATTCTCTGACTTTGTATTTGGAGGTTGGCAGGTTGAGGTGTTGGCCTGTGCACAGATTTGTTTCCTCAGGCTACAGTGCAGTAAAACTCATTTAGTCATCATCTTCATCACCAAAATCACCACTGCTACACTGCCACCAGACGTCAGTGGTTTGTTTGAGAACCTGCTGAACTGGACGCAGCATAAGCAGCATGAGTTGGTAGAAAGAGCTAATCTTTCTTTAGACTCGAATGGCTGTGCAACTGGCTAAGTTACAATAGTCTAGTGTGAATTTGGGGGGGTGGGGCAAGGTGGCTGGAAGCAGGACCTTGGTCCTTGTCTTCTTTCAATAAGGAATTCAGCAAAGAGACCAAGATTGTGAAACAGGTAAAGGTTTATTAGAAGCAGAGTACATGTGGAAAAGCACATAGGCAAACTCGGAGTGAGTTGCACCCAATGCGGGTGGGTTAGGTCGCTTGTATGGGGGCAGTCTTCTGGGTTGTCTCTGGCCAATCATCTTGCTTGTGCCCATACTTGACCTGACTTCAGGGTCCTTCCTGGGAGCGCATGCATCTCTCAGTCAAGGTGGAGTCCAGCGTGAAGGTTTCTGGGAGGTTGGCAGGACATATTATGGGCTGGCGTCTCTTTCTCCCTTTGACCCCTTCCCTAGACTGAGGACCTTCTTTTCTTTGCACATGTGTGGGCTGGGAATGCCCACTGACTACAAAAATGAGAAAAATGTGGTCGCTTTGTCTTTTACCCAATCCGGGCCCAATGCTCCTGCTAATATCTTATCTTGAAGCTTCAGGCAGAGCCTGGTTGCAGCTACACAGCCTGGGGCCCATCTATCTCCTACCTCATGACCATCACCCACTAAACCACAGACACACACACACACACACACACACCATGTGGCCATTTAACAAGCAGTTTTTTTGAACACCCACTATCTTTCAAGCTCTCAGAGGATATAAAGTAATAATTTTGAAGTGATAAACCCACTGAGTTAGTACAGTCCAGGAAGTGTCCCCAAGGAGAGGACTTTTGAACTGAGTCTTCAGGGCGTAGGGAGCCATCGTGTGAATATCTGGGAGACGTCTTGCCAGGCAGATGAGAACAAGGGCAGAACTCCAAAACAGGAATAAGCTTGAAGTGTTTGGGGAATATAAAGGCCAGGGTGGTAGGACTATTGGAAGCAAGGAAATGGGTGGAGGAAAGTGAGGTCAGAGAGGAACAGAGGAGTGTGGTGCAGTTGGGCTTGTAGAGCGCAACGTGGGTGAAAAATGTGGCCTGCCATGTAGGAAACAAAGGATGTTGCAGCCATCAGGCCAGCAGCCACTGCAGTGGCCCCTGACTGTGTACCCTGGGGGGATTAGGATGGAGAAAAACAGGATACCGCCCTAGATAGCCAAGGTGCATATCAAAGGAATGATTTCAATGAGCCCAGACTCTTGAAGAATCTTCCCATACATAGAAAAGCACTCAATTCATTAACTTGAGATGTCTGGTTTTCTTTAATTAACAGTAATCGTTTGATATTCCCACCATTTGGTTTTTGTGGCAAAAACTCCCATATATCCCGGCTCCTCCCTTACCTCTTCAGAGCAGTTCTTAGAATGATCTGAGAAACTGCTTCCCAGGCTTAAGTCTTCAGGAAAGTCCACCGAATAAAACATAATTCTCAACTTTTAGGTGGTGCATTTTTTTCCAGCTGACAATACTAAGAGAGGGAGAAATTTTCCTCTACCTTTCTAGGTTCTTCTGGCTGGTCTAAGAATTCAACTGACATAAGACAGATTAACAGGAGAAAATCAAACAAAGTTTAGTAATGTGCATACATGGGAGAGACCCAGGAAAACTGAGTAACTCACTGAAATGGCTGAAACCCTCAGGTTAAATAGCATCTTCAGCTAAAGACAAAAGAGGATGTTGCGGGTAGTGGTTTGGGAGTTCCAAGGGCTAAGAAAACAATTCACAGGAAGACAGAAAAGCAGATGTTAGGTAAACAAATGTTTGCTGGGCCAGCAGAGACAGTAGGACACAGAGTTTCCCCCTTCACACCCAGCCCATATTCAGTGCACATTATCTCTGGTGACAGCTCTATCTAAATTCTTCAGGGAGTTAGCGGGAGGGTCAAAGGTTTCTCCTGAGTCTTTTCGGCCTTGATTGTTTAACAGCTGGAAGTAATCCGTGTCACAATTTGGGGGTGAAATTTTTGTTCCACTACAGAATTCATGCTTGGACACCACTGGGCGGGGTGGGGTGGGGGGAGTTGGTAAAGCAGGAAGAGTGAAACAGGATTGGTGTTCTGGAACATTAAAGAACGGATGGATTGTAAAGAGGATGAGAAGGATTGTTTCAGGAGGGCAGGGATTTGTATCTATTTTATTCATCGCTGTATCTCCACCCTCAGAAGGTGCTCAGTAAATATCTGTTGAGTATACAAACAGGTGTGTGTGTGTGTGTGTGTGTGTGTGTGTGTGTGTGTGTGTGTGTTTTCCTATGACTGTTAATAGATTTCGTGAGGCATCCTGTTTGCCCCTAGAGTTGTTCCTCCATCTACTTTATTTATTGGAAGTTTAACTTATTTTCACAAAAGGAAATTGATAATTTTTTTGGTTGTTACTTAGTCTCCATATTTTATACATACAAATCACACGTCTCTGAAATTCCGGGCAGGGGCCTGTCCTTTGTGTACCCTTCAATCTGCTGTAAATGATTTTTTTTATACCTGTCTTTCGTAAGACAAAACAAAACTGTGCACCAAGTGACTTTTCCCTCAAAAGAGCTGGATTTCCTTTTTTGTTAATTTAATGGCTTAGCCAATAGAAACATCCTTATCAGTTCCTTACACATTTACCTCTATTTTATTTCCTCAATTTCTCTGTTACTGTTTTACTTGATTTTGTAACGCGGTGTTTAAATTGTGCTTCCTTGCCCCGTCTCACCTCTGTAGATGTATTTTAGATTTCTAGAGAGAGCAATTTCTTCCTTTATTTGTATAACAAAGGTGCATATTGCTCGATCAGCTCCTTGAATGCCTGCCTGGGGCCATGACTACACATCTAGTGGTGAAATAAACATTTATAGAGACAATAGGTCTAAACCCTCCTCAATACACACCCTTATCATCTTCCCTAGAAGCATTTCAATAGCTCCTCTACTGACCTCACTGTAGTTTCTTCTCACTCCAATTCATAGTCCAGTTAAACTCCCAGTTTTCTTAAAACACTGGTTGTGGATGTCCTTTCCTTACTTAAAAACCTTTTCTGGATTCTTTATCTACAGAATGAATTCTAGTCAAAGAATGCACAATTTGAAAGAAAAGAAAAAAAAAAAAAACGAACGCACAATTTGAGATGTCTTAGCTTCTGACACTACCTACCGCATCAGCTCATCACTTTTCCCCCACTACCTAGAGTTTGGCCTCCTTCAACTACATCCTGCTTCACTGAATGCACCATGAAGCCTCATGCTTTTGTTTTCATTTATCTCTTCTCTGCTTTTTCATCTCATCAAAAATCCTAAATTTTCAAAACATTTATTTTATTGAAGTATAGCTGATTTACAATGTTGAGTCAATTTCTGCTGTAAAGCCAAGTGACTCGGGTATATATATACATTCCTTTTCATATTCTTTTCCATTATGGTTTATCACAAGATATTGAATATAGTTCCCTGTACTCTATAGTAGGACCTTGTTTTTTATCCATTCTATATATAATAGTTTACATCTGCTAATCCTAAACTCCCAATCCTTCCCTCCCCCCGCCTTGGCAACCACAAGTCTGTTTTCTATGTCTGAGTCCATTTCTGTTTTGTAGATAAGTCCATTTGTGTCAAATTTTAGATTCCACATATAAGTGATATCATATGGTATTTGTCTTTGTCTGACTTACTTCACTTAGTATGATAATCTCTAGGTCCATCCATATTGCTGCAAGTGGCATTATTTCCTTCTTTTTTATGGCTGAGTAATATTCCATTGTCTATATGTACCACATCTTCTTTATCCATTCGTCTGTGTTTGGACATTTAGGTTGTTTTCCTATCTAGGCTATTGTGAATTATGTTGCTGTGAACATAGAGGTGCATGTACCTTTTTGAATAATAGTTTTGTCTGGATATATGCCCAGGAGTGGGAATGCGGATCATGTGGCAACTCTACAGATATTTGAGGAACCTCCATACTGTTTTCCACAGTGGCTGCACCAATTTACATTCCCACAAACAACGTAGGAGGGTTCCTTTTCTCCACACCCTCTCCAGCATTTGTTATTTGTAGACTTTTTGATGATGGCCATTCTGACTGGTGTGAGCTGGCAACTCACTGTAGTTTTAATTTACGTTTCTCTGTTAGTGATGTTGCGCATCTTTTCATGTGCCTGTTGGCCATCTATGTGTCTTCATTGGAGAAATGTCTATTTAGGTCTTCTGCCCATTTTTCAATTGGGTTGTTTGCGTTTTTTTTGTTGTTGAGTTGTATGAGCTCTTTGTATATTTTGGAAAATTAAGCCTTTGTTGTTCGCATCATTTGCAAATATTTTCTCCCATTCTGTAGGTTGCCTTTTCATTTTGTTTATGGTTTCCTTTGCTGTGCAAAAGCTTGTAAGTTTGATTAGGTCCTGTTTGTTTATCTTTGCTCTTATGTCTATTGCCTTGGGAGACTGACCTGAGAAAACATTGGTATGAAAATCCTGCTCCTCCTTTGAATGTCTCTTCAACGCCGTTCCCAAACATCTTGGACCAAATTGATGCTCACGGAACTTTGCTTTCGCTGCTGTTTTCTTGACTCTCTGTGTCACACTTAATTGATGACATATCTGTTCTCCTTACTGGTCTATGAGCTCCTTGAAGGCTGAGAAAGAACTTGATCATCATTTTATCACCAGTGCCATGCACAGTCCTTAACCAACTAAGAGCTCAGCAAATACTCTGTGAACAAGTGAGTGAGTGACCAAATGAATAATTATATTTGTAAGCCTGAGTTGAACTGCCTGGCCAGCATCATTCTCCACATCATCGAAACTTTGATGTCATGTCAGCAAGTCTGAGACGCTGTTGTTGGTGAAGCAAGCAAAAGCGGATCGGGTCATCTTGGAACTCCAGCCAAAACACTTGGGGAAAGTTTTGATCTTAAGTGTCAGGCATCTCAGTTTTTATTCTTTTTCTGAAATGGCACCCTCTTCGTAGTTCATGCATTTCCTACAAAAAAATTTTTTTTGCAGTACGCAGGCCTCTCACTGCTGTGGCCTCTCCCATTGCGGAGCATAGGCTCCGGACGCGCAGGCTCAGCGGCCATGGCTCATGGACCCAGCCGCTCCGCGGCATGTGGGATCTTCCCGGACCGGGGCACGAACCCGTGTCCCCTGCATCGGCAGGCAGACTCTCAACCACTGCGCCACCAGGGAAGCCCCTAGAAAAATATTTAAATAAACTTTTTTTTTACTGAAGAATAGCATGCATACATAAGTGGACAACATGATGAATTTTAACACAGCCAGGAAATCAGCACTCAGGCTGTAACAGACATCACTGATGCTCTGCATTGTGTCCCTTTAGTCCATCTACTTTCACCTGCATGTGGGGAAGACAGTGCCTTGCACACTGACAGTTTCTCTTGCACATGGAAGCTTGTCCACGAGAGGGCGAGCCTCAAACCCTCCTGGGCGTGCGAGTCTGGTCATAAACGGCTCAGCCTCCCCATCTTCCAGAGGGACAGTCTTGAGGTGTGTTCCATGTGGGTTCTCATACAGTGATTAGGTATTTCATGTATTTAGCTCAAGAAATTTCCCACATAAATTTTTGCTAAAAACATTGTGTTAAGTTTTATGTACAAACACACAAAAATTTTGTTCTACATAAGCATCACACAAAACCATTTTACTGAGAGGTAAATATGGCTTATGAATTTTGGATATTAAACAAGAAGAGATATGACCCTGAGAAAATACTAGCTCAGGAAACAGTCCATTGGTATGTCTGTACACACCATAGGGGCAAAGGTTACAACACCTCCTTGGCGATACAGTCAAGGCCAGATATATCAGTAGTACAACTGTTACCAAACCAAACTTGGGTCCACTAGCCTGTGCACAGTAAAGCCAATCTACTGACAACCGGGTTGTGGTGAAAGAAAGTGCAGCATTTATTGCAGGGCACCAAGCAAGGAATCCAGGGCAGCTAGTGCTCAAAACACCTGAACTCCCTGATGGGTTTCAGCAAAACACTTTTTTTTTTTTTTTTTTTTGTGGTACACGGGCCTCTCACTGTTGTGGCCTCTCCCATTGCGCAGCACAGGCTCTGGACGTGCAGGCTGAGCGGCCATGGCTCACGGGCCAGGCCGCTCCGTGGCACGTGGGGTCTTCCCAGACCAGGGCACGAACCCGTGTCCCCTGCATTGGCAGGCGGACTCTCAACCACTGCACCACCAGGGAAGCCCAGCAAAACATTTTTAAAGGCCAGGTGAGGGGGGTGGGGGTTGAAGGGTATGTGATCAGCTCATGCACAATTCTCTGATTGGTTTATGGTGAGGTAATAGGGCGATGTCACAGGGGTCAACATTATCAATCCTTAGGCTCCAGTAGGCCTGGGGGCTGTGCCCTTATGGTCATCAAGTAGGTAGCATCTTCCATTTGGTGGGGTTTCACATCTGTAATGTGCATTTCACTCAGGAAATGTGCATTAGATACTGTTATCTAGGTACTTCAGAGAGCAGCTAAAGCAGAGGGTATGATAGAGGAGTCTATCCCAGGAAGGCCCCATAAGGTCCTGCTTGGTTATACAATAAATGTAAAATGATCAAATTCACTTACTAAAACAAAGAGAGTTTTAGGTAGGATTAAAAAAAAGCCAGCTATTGTATATGCACTTGATAAGACTGACACCTAAAATCTAAGCCTAGAGAAATTTTGAAAATAAAAGGCTGAAATGTTAACCAAAAATACAAAAGCGCTAAAGAGGAACATCACTCTGTGTTAAAAGCAATAGTGTACTAAGAATATATAACTCTCAAGACTTTTATGCATTTAACAACCTAAGCAGGATTCATGAGACATAAAATGAAGATTATTACACTTTGGGAGATTTCAGCACAGCTCTTTCAGAAACATATAGATAAAGAATGCAAAAGGAGACAGCAGTATTTGTAAGAATATAACATAATGGAACCACAGAATTAATAAAGTTAAAATGTGTATAAAATATTTCATCCAACAAATAGAGACTATATATTCTTTCCTAGTACTTATTAAACTTGTATAAACTTATTTATGTTAAGTCACAAAAGGACTCTCAACAAATTCCAGAGAATTAGTATTATGTAAGTGATATTCTCTTACTGAAATTAATATGGTAAATATTTGTAGATGTAACTGATAGGCACAGAAATTCTTTGAGGTCCTCAGTAGTTTACAAGCATGGCAAAAGTTCATGAAATCAAAATGCTGGAGAACCAGTGACTTGGTCAAACTCCCTGTCCCTTCCTTCTCCCTCTCCTCATCCTCCATCCCTGAATAAAAGGAAAATTAATCAAGGTTCAGTCAGTTTCAGTTTCAAGGCTTCATGAAATAAACAATCACAGTATTTACCAAAGTATTCTATTTTTTTTTATGATGGTAAAACTATGTTAATATCAAAACCTGACAAAGATTGTAAAGGAATGAAACATTTTAAGACAACTCCTTTATGAATGTAGTTGCAAACTGCTTAAATGAAACATAATAAAGTCCAGCATTGTATAAAAGAAACATTGTTACTGAACCAGAAGGTCATAGTTTGGAGCAGAGAACAGTTTATTGCAGGGCCAAGCAAGGAGAATGGGTGGCTCATGCTCAAAATCTACTAACTCCCCAATGGTTTGGGGAGAAGAATTTTTATAGGCAAAATTTAGGGTGATGGCTGCAGGGTGTGTGACTTTCTTCTGATTGGTTGGTGATGAGGTAGCAGGGTGCTGCTCCAGAAATCTGGTGCTCAGCCTAAAGTTGCCATCTTCCACCCGGGTGGGGGCCTTGGTTCTGCAAAAGAACTCAAAGATATTGTTATGTATACTCCTTGAGGAGGAGCCAGCATCCTGCCCCAAGGCTGCACTATTATTTCTTGACTGCTTCTCCTTTGTTTCTGCATTCCCTCTCTTCTCGGATTAGCAACTGGTTAAATCTGCCCTTTGGAACTCAGGGAAGGTCAAGGAGGATGAATGAAGCCTATTTCCTACAAACAAGAATTGGGGGACACAAAAAGATTTGTATCCCGTAGGGCCCCACAGGGTCCTGCTGGGTTTCAATATTATCAGGTAGAGTTTATCTCACAATTACAAAGGTGATCCACATTAAAAATTAATGTAATCTATTCATTAATATATAAAGGAAATATATATGATCACCTAAATAGATACAGAAAAGCATTTGGAATAATCCTATAATATACTTGTTAAAAATCTTTTATCAAATTAGCAATAGACCATGATTTCTATAATCTTATATACCGTATATAACAATACATAGTTAGTGATCTAAATTTAGAAAGATCCAATTAGAATCAGAAACAATACAATGATGCCTGCCATCACCGCCACCATTCAGTCTATTGGTAATCACAGCCAATACAATAAGGGAAAAAAAAATAAAAAGCTTATTTAAAATGAAGAGATACAGTTATCCTTATTTATAGATAAAAAAGTCTACGACATAATCCAAGAAACTTACTAGTCAAATTACTTGATAAAGAATCAATATATAAAATAGACAATTATTCACATATACCAAGAATAGCCAGTTCCAAAGAGTAATGAGGAAAATCAATTACAATATCAATAGCAACCAAATTGCAAGTTATCAAGGAATCAAGTGAAGTTACATTCATAAGGGCTTTGCAAAGAAAATTTTAAGTTTTATTGAAAGATATATAAGAAAAGTGGAGAGATTAGCTGTGTTTGTGAATGGAGTGACTGGGTTTCATCACTTTGTCAAGCTAATTTCACTTCAAGCTAATCTACAAGTTCATGGTAATTCCAGTGAGATTTTAACAGTGTTTGCACAAAACTTGACAAAGTAATTTTTAAGTTAATATATGTGATGGAATTTCCAATAATAGTTCAGATAATTCTTAGGGAGAAAAACAGAAAGAAGAGAGAAGCCCTACCATAATAAAGCCATTATTTTGTAAAGATAAAGTGATTAATATAGTGCAGTATCAGTTAAGTATTAACAAGATCAACAGAACATTATATAGAAACGCAAAACAGATCCAAGCATATGTGACAAACTGCACAGAACAGAGGTGGCATTCAGACCACTGTAGTGGCGGTGATATGGTGAAATGGTATTGGAAAATTTGGCTGGCTGCCCAGTGAAAACAAAATTAGGTCACTATTCAGCATCGTATAAAAAGATGATCGCTCTAATTTAAAACAAAAAGATTCCCCAGTTTTCCAAAGACAAAACAGGGAAATATTTTTATGACTTGAAGGTAGAAAGGATTTGTTAAAGAAAATACACAAAGCATATACTATAGGGGAAAAGATTGAAATTTTTGATCAATTTAATATTTAAAACTCTATTATAAAATATCATAATCAAAGTTAAAAGTGAATTTTTTAGACTGAAAAGTGATATCTGCAACATATCTAATAGGATGAGTTCAATATTAAGAACATATAAAGAATACATATAACTCAATAACTAAAAGGTGAACAGTTCCAGAGAAAAATGGGCAAAGGACAGGAAAGGCATCCAAATGACCATTAGACATAGGAGAAAATTCACCCTCACTAGCAATCAGAGAAATATGAAGTAACGTCGTAGCTTCCCGTTACATGAACAAAAAACCATTAAAATCCGTCGTTTTCTGTAGTCCTAGCGTTTATGGAACAAGCCCAGAGAGTTTTGTTTATTGCACAAATCACTTTTTCCACTCTGTAAGTTGTTTTTCTCCTATACTCATGTGCAATTTTAATTAATACGAACAGATTTAAAATGGACTTTGCTTGGTTGGTGCCTGTGGGAGACTGAATAATGGCCCAGTGAAGGTGTGCACATCTGAACACCTGGGACCCATGACTGTACTACCTTACATGGTAGCAGGGACTTTGCAGATACGATGAGGGATGTTGCGATGGGAGATTACCCTGGATTTTCCTGGGTTATCCTGAAGTGTCCTTACAAGAAGGAGGAAGGAGGGCAGCACAAAGAGTGGGGGTGATCTGAGGATGGTAACAGAGGGAGGAAAGGCAATGTGAGGAAATGAGGACAGCCTCTAGAAGGCAGTAAAGGTCAGGAAAGATCCTCCCCCACTCCAGGGTCTGCAGGAGGAAAGCAGCTCAGCTGACACCTTGATTTTAGCCCACTGAGACTGATTTTGGACATCTGTCTTTCAGAACTGCAAGATCGGGACTTCCCTGGTGGCCCAGTAGTTAAGACTCCACGCTCCCAGTGCAGGGGGCCTGAGTTCAATCCCTGGTCAGGGAACTAGATCCCGCATGCCGCAACTAAAGATCCCACGTGACGCGA
>NW_006795975.1:104658-108193 GCF_000442215.2 Lipotes vexillifer | reverse complement strand
CCGCACAGCCAAAAAAAAAAAAAAAAATTAAAAAAAAAAAAAAAAAAAAAGGAACTGCAAGATCATATATTTGTATTGTTTAAAACCACTAAATTTATGGCAACTTGTTACAACAGCAGTAGGAAGCGAATCCAATCACCTGTGTGGAATATAGGATTTCTCTTCTACTGTCTTGTGAGATGATATCAGAAAATTCCTGATCTATATGAGAGCTCCATCCAGGTCTCTCGACCCAGAAGATCTATTCCCCACTATCTGTTCTATAAGCACCCAGTGGGAAGAATTAGGTACTACCAGAAACGCTGAGTTTCTCAGATGAAATCAACTAAACATATGCTGCTTAGTTATTTACCAGTTACTCACACCCTGAGGCATTTTACCCCCACTGGCCTGCTTACATGACATGTGTTCTTGGGCCATCAAGAGAATTAATAAATAAAGATGTAAACCAATCATCAGGGAGGCTAGAGCTATGCTTTTCTCATCTGCAGGCAAGATGCACCATGGTCCAGAGCGGCAGTGGCAGCAGTGGTAAATACGAAAGAAGAGTTACCTAAATTTTGTCAATTATGTTATTTCTGGTCATGCTAATAAGATACTGACATTTGGAAAGTACCCTGACATTCACAGCTGCAGTTTTTCCTGTTTTTCCCAGCCCAGCCTCTGCAAGTCAGGCCTGGGGATCTGTTTGGAGGGATAGGAGAGCTGAGATTTGGTTTCAGCCTGTCCTTGAGCAGCCGCTGATCTGTGAGTGATCGGAAGTGCCAAATGGCCTGAGAATGAATGGCTGCAATTTGCAGTGTTTTTTGCTTGCACACACTCTGTTCCTGTAGATTGCAGGAGGAAGGCCAACTCGATACAGTCCGCTTATTTTAACGTCTGTTCGTCTTCGTGTGGGTTGTTGCCCATATCTGTGGAAGGCGGTGCTTTTGTGTGCAGATCCAGATGTTCTCATGTAATCTGGGTAGGATTTTGGAAGCCTGCAGTTTACATCATCATATTCTAGCCAGCTGTAAATAACGTTCATTTAAAATATGGTACCAATGGGCTTCCCTGGTGGCGCAGTGGTTGAGAGTCCGCCTGCCGATGCAGGGGACACGGGTTCGTGCCCCAGTCCAGGAAGATCCCACATGCCGCGGAGCGGCTGGGCCCGTGAGCCATGGCTGCTGAGCCTGTGTGTCTGGAGCCTGTGCTCCGCAGCGGGAGAGGCCACAGCAGTGAGGGGCCCGTGTACCGCAAAAAAAAAAAAAAAAAAAAATGGTACCAAAAAATGTGATTAAAACTCCAAGTGGAAGGTCACAGTGTGAAAGGCAGATTTGTAATTTATTTGAATCCCCTGGTTTGTTTTTAAGGATAGGTGGCCCCTTGTTCTGCTCGTTTTCCTAAAGTGATCAGGGCCTGGGACTTCAAAGATAAGCTGGTCCTAGGAGATGAAGATCCTCCTCAGAAAAAGAAAATGTTGTTTTGCCTCAGGTGCAAAAGTGCCCTGACCCGCTCGCCAGGAAGCTGATTTCAGTATTCTGTGCTCCGTGTGACATCTTCAGCTTTTGGCGAAACAAAGCATTCTTTCTCTTAGCCGCCCATAACTGTAACATTCTGCTTTATTCATCTTGGGCTGTATTTAATTCCTTTCATCCTTACTATTACTTTTCTAGGTAGATAAGAAAATTGAGCCTTTAATAGGTTAAGAGATTTGCCCAAGGTCACAAATCTGGTAAATGGCAGAGCTAATTCTTGAGCTGTTTTTCAGAGCAGTTCATAGAATTTTTTTTTCTTTTGAGAGGATAAATTTACAGAGGTTAGTTACACAGCATTTGCAAGACATGATTAGAATCTATATTTTATTAATTGATGTGCATGAATTTGTCTGTCTGGATGAGAGGATTTATTAATCAATTTTTCTTAGATATGTTTGGTGCATATGCATAATTTTAGTTTATAGGGATGTAGTGATATAAGTATCTTGATGGCCTAGTTGTTTGCATGAGGCTTTTCATACACTTTCATGTATTTTGTTATTGTAATTGTGCTTTTTTAAGCCACAAGAAGTTGCTAGCACTCAATTTGGGCTCCTTTTTACCACTGGGTTTTGCTAAGCATCAGATAATAACCAAAAGATTTTTTACAACCTTACTTTAAAAATTCAAGCCTAAAAGGCTTGAATTAATAAAATTAAGCATTTTCCAGCACATACATTTCAGCAACCATCGTTTGTTCAAATTACAGTGGGTACTTGGCGTGTTTTGCTTTTATTATTTTTCTCTGTGTTGATTTTTCTCTGTGCTTATAATTAGACCAAGCCTCAATATATTTTGAGTAATAACATTTAAAAAGTTGTTGCAAGGACACAGAGAGGAGAAAGGCAAAGATTTGCAGCATTAATAGCATTATTTCAGTGTCCTTTTCATACAGTTCATAACAGTTGCCAGGTTTAATCACAGCTATTCATCCCCAAGGAACTATTTGGTTTGAAACAATTTTAGACATGAAAGTTTCTTGACCAGAATGCTTGGTAGCCTGGAGTGGAGAAAAATGAGAATAAGAAATAGTGTTGTCATATTTTAATATAAAAAATTTCATATCCTGTGAAGCCACCAAGGAGCAGATACATAAAGATTGTAATTTGTACTTTGTGTGTGTGTGTGTGTGCGCGCGCGCGTGCAGGCATGCGCGCTTTGTTGCTCATTTTCCCCTGAACAGGTGTGAAGACCATGCCTTGCCAGCAGGAGCCTGGGTGATTCATTAGTTTCTCCTCACTTCATGCAAGGGAACAGTGTTTCATACCTGAGGTGCTTACACTCTGACCCACCAACCCCTGATGGAGGGCCAGTGAAGCCAGCCTCAAAATAGCAAAAGGGAGGATGTATAGATATTTCCCCTGGTGGGTTAGGTGGCCTCCAGCGCTCTTCCTGGGTTCAGGGGCAGGGTGCATTAAAAAGGTCAGGGGTTTGTATCCAAACAAAACTCTTATTTGAATCCCAGGTCTTACAGTGTAGTAGTGTATTCAACTGCGAAGGTTATTTAACTGCTGTGAGCATTGGTTTTCTCATTTAGAAAATGCAGTTAACAGTTACCTGCTTTGTAAGTACCTCATTCTTGTCATAAATGAGAAACCATGACATACACAGTGTGTGGTACATAGAAAGCATTTGATATATGGAAGCTGTTCATATAGATGGCATTGCCTTTGACCTCCCTGTTAAAATGCAGTCAGTCTGGATTGTGGCTGTCCTTTTATGAAAGGCGGAGCTAATAGGGTCCAACTTGCTTGGGAATATTGCTTCAAGAAGACAAGCAGCATGTCCAGGGTAGGTTCTACATGAGAAAACAGCTCTAGCCTCTTCTTACCCTATTGAGAGAACCAAAGATTTTTTAAATGGAGGTATAATTTACATAGAAGAAATTGCACAAATTGAAAGTGTACAGCTCTGTGGATATATTTTTGTCTTTATGTAGCTATTTTTAATTGGAGTATAGTTGATTTACAGTGCTGTGTTAGTTTCAGGTGTACAGCAAAGTGATTCAGTTATATATA
>NW_006795975.1:100835-104643 GCF_000442215.2 Lipotes vexillifer | reverse complement strand
TGAGTCATATATATATATATATATATATATATATATATATATATATACGTATATATATGTATAATGTATATATATTCTTTTTCAGATTCTTCTCCATTATAGTCATCATTGCAAGATATTGAGTATAGTTCCCTGTGCTCCACAGTAGGTACTTGTTGTTTATCTGTTTTATATATGATCGTGTGTATATGTTAATCCCAAACCCCTAATTTATCCCCCCCTCACCTTTCCCCTTTGGTAACCATAAGTTTTTCTTCACTGTTTGTGCATCTGTTTCTGTTCTGTAAATAAGTTCATTTGTATCATTTTTTTTTTAGATTCCACGTATAAGTGATATCATATGGTATTTGTCTTTGTCTGACTTACTTCACTTAATCTGATAATCTCCAGGTCCATCCATGTTGCTGCAAATGGCATTTTTTGTTCTTTTTTTATGGCTGAGTAATATTCCATTGTATAAATGGATCACATCTTCTTTATTCATGTCAATGGACATTTAGGTTGTTTCCATGTCTTGGCTGTTGTAAATAGACAACACAAGTTTTGATTGTTGATAATAGGCCCTCAATTAATTAATTTATTTTTGGGTGCGTTGGGTCTTTGTTGTAGTGTGTGGGCTTTCTCTAGTTGTGGCCAGCAGGGGCTACTCTTCCTTGCAGTGTGTGGGCTTCTCATTGCAGTGGCTTCTCTTGCTGCAGAGCACAGGCTCTAGACGCGTGGGCTTCAGTAGTTGTGGCACGTGGGCTCAGTAGTCGTGGCTTGCGGGCTCTAGAGTACAGGCTCAGTAGTTGTGGCGCATGGGCTTAGTTGCTCCGCGGCGTGTGGGATCTTCCCAGACCAGGGATGGAATCCATGTCCCATGCATTGGCAGGTGGATTCTTAACCACACCGGCAACAGGGAAGCCCCCAATAAATGTTAATGAGAACAGGTTTTATGATTTATTGGTCCCTTTTGGATAATGGTGTTAAACTTTCTAAATCTCTTTCTTTCACTGTAAAATCACGCGTATGATATTCTAATGGACATGTACAGATTTTAGCAAAACCACTTCAAATTTGCAGGTGAATAATGCAGATTCCTATGCACATTTTCCCTATTGGCCTGGCATTTATAAACACCATTTGTAAGCATATGGATCAAAATTATTCATTTCAAGGTTTCAAAATAGAAGCTGACGTGCAAAAGCAGATGTAGCTATACTAATTTAAAATAAAGTATAGAACTTTACTTTCTTTTGATAAAACAATGTTTTTCTTCGATAACATCAATGAGACAACTGTCTATAAAACAATAAGCAAAATAGCTAAACTTTCATGGTTAAAATTAGAATATATTAAATTTATAGATTTGAACACCACTATTAATATGAATAGCATCATTGTCAGTTTCACCTACATCATTAATTTGCCTACTTTTGATATATAAAGTTGCTTTGTCTTTATGGAGATATTCTAGCATTATTATTCCTGAAAGGCAATGTGAGTATACATGCTCTAGTCACTCTGCCTTCATTTATTTCTGCCGTCTTACTTATTCTCTGTTTATCCATGGATAAAGTGAAAATGAATTCAGAAATAAATGTGAAACCACAGCTAAAAGGCACAATGATAATTTGCAAACATCCTACTGTAAGGTATGCCTATAGATTTCTGCCCCTAATGCGGTTGGATGACTAAGACAGCCTGCACTTACATGCAACTGTAGCTGGTCACTGCTATAACTCTACCCTTGCTCCACCAGTTGAGAAAGATGCAAGAGTGTGAGAGTGGTATTATTAAAAGACTAACCTTGATTCAGTACTAATACATACAAACATCAGTCTTCACAAAGTTTATACTTTGACTACCATTGATTACAAACTAGTAGTTTCATACCTCTCAGTATTGATGTGGGGATTGAGAGTTGCAATTATGATTAGAATGCAAAATAGTTTAACTCTGGGGCCTATAGTGTTTTAGTTTTCTTTTTTAATTCAGGAGAAATTCACCTCATTTAAAGTTTAACCATTTTAAAGTGCACAATTTAGTGCCATTAGTTCATTTACAATGTTGTGAAACCACTGTCTGCATTAAACTCATTTTCATTACACCAAAGTTTTAGTCTATTTTTGATCCATTATGCCAAATGTTATATAAATCTTGTAGTAGATGGAGGAGGGGAAGTACCCAGAGATTGTTTAGGGATGTCACTTCAGCAGAAAGTAGGTATATCCATCTTCTAGGAAAGGCCACCCCATTGCTCTACTTGTTTGGCAAATTGATCATCACTGGTAATCAGTCATTCAGCCACCTACACTGAATATTCAGACAACTGAAATGAATATGCTTCAATACACACACACACACACACACACACACACACACACACACACACACCTACAGACATGTCTCCTGCTGCCACAATGAGGAGGTATTAGTTCTGATAATAGGAGTAGCAAGTAGCAAGACGGATGGAAATTTGTATGCAGCCCTAACATAAAAGACTATTTTATTCTGTTGTGCTCTAGCCTTATAAAAAATGGCTTCGGGCTTCCCTGGTGGCGCAGTGGTTGAGAGTCCGCCTGCCGATGCAGGGGACACGGGTTCGTGCCCCGGTCCGGGAGGATCCCATGTGCCGCAGAGCGGCTGGGCCCGTGAGCCATGGCCGCTGAGCCTGCGCGTCTGGAGCCTGTGCTCCGCAACGGGAGAGGCCACAACAGTGAGAGGCCCGCGTACCGCAAAAAAAAAAAAAAAAAGGCTTCTCCGTGGGTTAAGTTGCCAATCATTGATACAGAATGACTGCTCAGATATCTCAGCACATCAACCATCTGTCAATGGATCCAGCTTTTGAGGGTTATGATGATGATTGTTGAAAGACAACAGACGGACCTGTCATTACTGTTCATTCTCTTCTTGTTCTCTGGCACACGTTCCCATAAATGGGTTAGTGCTTCTGTGAGCAAATTATAGATGTACCATGAGGTAAAAACTCTCAGTGTTTTTATCTTGATGTTGTATTTTTTTCATACACAGTATAAATTAATTTTGAAGCCCTGATCTCCATTAAGTTCAAGTGCTATCCTGCTTGTGATATATTTTTAAAATCCTTGTAGTAAAGCAAAGAAATATTTTTAAAAGTTGCTTGTACATTTCTTAAAGGATTGACAAATACTCTTTGGGAAGAATGAAAGAAAAGTGTTATTAGTTGGGAATCTTCACAAATTTAAGCTGAACGCCAGAAGTCTCAAAATTTATGAAAAAGCTGAAAGAAGAAGGGAGAGAAATATACTTTCAAAGATTCAAAACACACCAATAACAAAGGAAATGAATTAAATATTGATGAAATAAACATTTTTTAAATGAAAAAACTCTCACACTTCTATGTGACAAGAGACAGGATGAATAAAGTGAAAAATATATAGTGAGAATCAACAAAGAAAATTATAAAGAAAATTACATATGGATGTGTAAAATGAAAGCTACCCAATATAAATGGGCACTGGTTTGAACAGGCAACTCACCCAAAGGAATCTCAAACGCCCAATAAACACAAGAAGCTCGAGATCACTAATAAACAAATATATGCAAACGGAATCCAAAGTCAGATACTTAGCACCGTTTCAAACTGGCAAAGTTGAAAAAGACCCAAGTATCAAATGTTGGAGAAGTAGGGAAATATCAATTCTCGTAGATACTGTGGATTGTAATATAAATTGGTTCAACCACCTCAGAGATCAGTTTGACAATATCGAATATAATCGAACGTTTACATAGTCAGATATTATTCTCCTGGCTATAATTCAGAGAAATCTAATACAGATCAGCAGGA
>NW_006795975.1:100442-100792 GCF_000442215.2 Lipotes vexillifer | reverse complement strand
AGCAGGAAAAATACAAGAGGATGTACATTCCAGAACTGTGGGCAACATTAATATTTTAAATGTCAACCACATGAGAGATGATAGCATTCTGCTTCTAATAGTATGAAACATTAGATATTATGAAGAACTTTATGCTGAAATAAAGAATATATTGGATGGAATATAACAAATATATGAGGGAAAGGGTTACCAGGAAGGAGTGAGAGGAGAGGGAAAGGTGGTCCAATATTTAAATTATTAATTGGTTAAATTCTTCAATTAAAACACAGTGACTATCAACTGGATTTTAAAAAGTAGGGAAATAGAACAACAATCCAAGGGCCCATCAACAGAGGATTGGAAATATATAT
>NW_006795975.1:97837-100318 GCF_000442215.2 Lipotes vexillifer | reverse complement strand
TATATATATATATATATACACACACACATATATATATTTTATATATAATGAAATATTATATAGGTAATGGAATATTACTCAGCCATAAAAAAGAATGAAATATTGTCATTTGCAGCAACGTGGATGGACCCAGAGAATATTATACTTAGTGAAGAAAGTCAGACAGAGAAAGAGAAATACTATATCACTTATATGTGGAATCTATAAAATAATACAAATGAGTCTATATACAAAACAGAAACGGACTCAAAGACATAGAAAACAAACTTACGGTTACCAAAGGGAAAAGGGGTGGGAGGAGGGACAATTTAGGAGTATGGGATTAACAGATACAAACTACTATACATAAAATAATAAAAAACAAGGATTTATTGTATAGCACAAGGAAATATATTCAATATCTTGTAATAACTTATAGTGGAATATAATCCAAAAATATATATATATAAAACTAAATCTATACACCTGAAACAAACACAATATTGTTTTGTTTTGTTATTTATTTATTGGCTGCGTTGGGTCTTCTTTGCTGCGTGCCGGCTTTCTCTAGTTGCAGTGAGCGGGGCTACTCTTTGTTGCGGTGCGCAGGCTTCTCACTGCGGTGAATTCTTTGGTAGCAGAGCACAGGCTCTAGGCGCATGAGCTTCAGTAGTTGTGGCGTGTGGGCTCAGTAGTCGTGGTTCATGGGCTCTAGAGCACAGCCTTAGTAGTTGTGGTGCATGGGCTTAGTTGCTCCGCGGCATGTGGGATCTTCCCCGACCAGGGCTTGAACCCGCATCCCCTGCATTGGCAGGTGGATTCTTAACCAATGTGCCACCAGGGAAGTCCCAACACAATATTGTAAATCAACTATACCTCAATAAAAAAAATGAGGACCCTATTATCTTCAGAGGCTGCAAAGGCAAGCAACAGATAGAAGAATATATCCTAGACACATATAATTCACAACGTACTTATATCCAGAGTATCTCAGTAACTCTTACAAATCAACAAGAAAGAGACAACTCAATAGAATAATGGGCAAGAGACTTGAACAAAACTTCACAAAAGAGTATATCCAAATAACCAACAAATATAAGGTGTTCAATTAAAGCCAAATGAGATACCACTAAACACTTGCCAGAACAAGAAAAAAAAAAAAGCTACATATTGACAAGAAAGTGATGTAACTGGAATTCTCATATGTTGCTTGGTGTAAAAAACTGGTATTACTATTTTGGAAAGACTATTTGGCAGTATCTTCAAAAGCTTAACATAGGAATATCCTACAACCTAGCAATTCCACTCCTGTATACCCATGAAAAATGTGTTCATATGTTCACCACAGGACGTGCACAATAATGTTCATTGTAGAATTATTCATAATAGTTAACTGGACACAATTAAATGTAATCAACAGCACAGCGAATAAAAATTTGTTCTGTTTACAATGTGGAATACTATACAGAAATGAAAATGAATGGACTATTGCTTCAGGCAACAACTTGTATGAATTTTACTTACACAATTTTGAGCAAAATAATCCAGGTACAAAAAAATATTCCATTCATACATAATTTGAAAACACTCAAAAACTTACAGTATTAGAAGGATAGTGGTTGCCATGGTGAAGGAATATGTGTAGTGAGTGAGGATATACCCAGTGAGTGCTTCCGGATACTGATGGCTCAAATTCTTGAGCTTGGTGGTGGTTACGTGGGTATATTCATTTCATGAGATGTCATTTAGCTATATGCTTTTGATTAACACACTTTCTTTTTTGTATGCTCTGCTTCAAGAAAAGATTATTTTTAAATGCAGTTAATTGATGTTAACATTCATCAGATATGTGTGCCTGGTACATAAGGAAGTATATGTCTTACTGTTCTCTATAATTTTCTCTTATTTAAAAATAACAAAGAAAAGCAAAATAAATCATTAATAAGCAATAATTTTATTGAAAGGGTTGAGCCTTAAAGTGCAGATATTCCTAGAAGGTGTCAGTGATCAGTTAATTTATTAAATCAGTGAGTTAATTTAACCTAATCCTCTGTTTTCCTGCCCTGCTTACTGCCTCTATCATCCTGTTAAAAATATCCATCACATTAATTTTTGAGAATGTATATATTTATATATGGACCTATATCAATATCCATATATTTTTCCCCATAAAGTAATATTCTCTGTGGAGTGCTCATGCTCAGGACTTCCTGGGAAATACATTATTCTTAAAAGAGAGATTTTTAACTCTGCCCCCCTCCAAGAAAGCTATCTATTAATGAACTAAGAATTAAAGGGACGGGCTTCCCTGGTGGCGCAGTGGTTGAGAGTCCGCCTGCCGATGCAGCGGACACGGGTTTGTGCCCCGGTCCGGGAAGATACCACGTGCCGCGGAGCGGCTGGGCACGGGAGCCGAGGCCGCTGAGCCTGCGCGTCCGGAGCCTGTGCTCCGCAACGAGAGAGGCCACAACAGTGAGAGGCCCGCGTACCGCAAAAAAAAAA
>NW_006795975.1:74377-97817 GCF_000442215.2 Lipotes vexillifer | reverse complement strand
AAAAAAAAAAAAAAAAAAAAAAAAAAAAAAAAAAAGAATTAAAGGGAAAATGTCAGGCCATAGAAAGGTAACGTTTGTTGCTTTTTCTTAAGATTATAAGGGGCTTATTATTTATTATACAAAAGATAATATCCACATTCTCAGATATTCTACCAACCTTTCTTCTGAGATACTGATTTTTGAAAGAGATATAAATATCTAATTATAAAATAGAGGGCTCTACTTAAATAGTCTTATAGCCTGCTTTTTTCACTTAACACAGTATGAACTTTCTCATAAAATTAAGTTCTATTTGATGAAATTCCTTAATCCAAGCTTTTAGAAGCTTTAGTCGAAAGGTACAAACTTCCCATTATAAGACAAATAAGTACTAGGAATGGAATGTACAACATGGTAAATATAATGAACATTATATGCATGTTATATATGAAAATTAAGAGAGTAAATCCTAAGAGTCTTCACCACAAGAAAAAAAAATGTCTATTTCTTTAAATTTTGTATCTGTATGAGAGGATGGATGTTCACTAAACTTACTGTGGTCACCATTTCATGATGTATGTAAGTCAAATCATTATGCTGCCCACCTTAAACTTAGGCAGTGCTGTATGTCAATTATATCTCAATTAAACTGGAAGAAAATTTTTTTAAAAATATGACACTTGTATAGGATATCAAGACAAAACCATCCTTACATTGCGTTGCGATCATTCACCTGGACTCATGCGTGTTTGCCTGCTTGGATGGCAGTGTAGAGTGTTGACTATTAAACTCTGTTTTTATTTTTCTTATAAAAGAGGCCTGACTGTAGAACAAAACTTGAATCTCTGCTCCATTTTATTTCCTTTAAAAATTTTTATTTTATATTGGATCATAGTTGATTAACAATGTTGTGTTAGTTTCAGGTGTACAGCAAAGTAATTCAGTTATACATATACATGTATCTATTCTTTTCCAAATTCTTTCCCCATTTAGGTTATTACAGAGTATTGAGCAGAATTCCCTGTGCTGTACAGTAGGTCCTTGTTGGTTATCGGGATAGATTTGGAGTTTGGGATCCGCTCCATTTTAAAGAGATGCCCCGTAACCTCTGAAACAGTGAGTGAAGCTACTCAATCCAGAGGACCAGTGCCTTCTCTGAGAAGCTGCACAAGTGACTATCCAGGGAATCTCCTTGTCTTACTGGTCAGGGGTGCTGTCCCATTTCTGTTTCCTTAATTACCTTTTCCCTCCTGTCTACCGAACTCAGAGTGGTTTCTTCCCCCCCTTTACCCCTCAGCACATAAAAAAGCGTGATCAGAATTGCTCTAAGATTTACTTAATATGGGTTTGAGAAAACTAAGCTCACTTCTTTCCAAAAGTAACCACGGGAACCAACAGGTTTCCAAAGCCCTTCTTTTGCTGTCTTTCGCTTAGCTTCTCTATTTACAATTTCAGTTTAATTTTAGAAGTCTTTAGAAATGCTGATTACATTCTTTATGCTTAGTTTGACAGAAGGATGGATGAACTGGTTTATTAAAGCCACATTATTTTACAGTTATAATAAACACACTTAAATTGTAATTTTCAGCCAGTTTATGAGTCAACCCAAAGACCTTAATGTGCTGCTTCAAAGTATATCATCTGCTTCAAATGAAACCATAAATTGGCATCCCCCTCTGGTAAAATGTACGAAAAACTAGTCAGAGGACTGCAGCCAGGAAAGTTCATTGTGATCCAGCCACACACACACACAAAAAAGCAAAAAAGAAAGAAAATTATCTATGGGCTTACACTCTCAGCTTACTTGAATCCTCTTGATGGATTGAATCCAAAGATACTCTAAATGAAAATTATCAGAAATGAAATACATATAAAGAAACCTTTGACCCAACGTGTAGAATCCATGATAAATCACTAGAACATAACGAGGTTGACGTACTAAATGTTATGGAGTATATTCTAGTTTCCAATGCTCTTTTTTGGCAAAGATGAGGTGTCTAAGTGAATTGCGGCAATTGGCTTTAGGGACCTCAGAGCTTCATGTTCTCTATGGAATGCTTCATTTTTAATGCCCTGATGTAGCTGGTAATGTTTGGTCTAATTGAATTTAAATAGCTTATGTAGAAAATTTTCACTTGAGGTTCTTTTTGCAGCCTCACGGATAATATCCTGAATCACTAAAAGTTTGTCCTAAGAATCTTTGCCAAAGAGACAGACATTGTCAGCTGAGTAGTTGTATTGGCTCACCATGTCTATGATGGGACAGATTAGTAACTTTACTACTAATAATGATCCTGATTTTTCCTAAGTACATGGACGTTAGAGAGATCTGGTTTGTATTAATCATTCTGTCATAAAATAATATGTTAGCCTTGTGTGGTTGGGTTGCTAGGAAATATATCTACCTACATCTGTACAAGAAACCTCAATACCCTTAATCCCACTGCATTGAGGGAAGAAAAAAGAGGGGGGACTTCTGGGAAAGTTTGTATGATTGGGGCAGAATCACAGTGTTCCACAACCTACAGTCGTTGTTCACAAGTAATGAATTTATATCTGCCCTCATCTATCTATCTATCTATCTATCATCTATCTATGTATCTATCTGTGTATCTATCTATCATCTATCTCTATTTATCTATGTATCTATCATCTATCTATATCATCTATCTATCTACCTATCTATCTATCATTATCTATCTATTTTCTTACATGGAGTCTCATTATGGGTGAATCACAGTTCTAAGTGCTTTGAAATACTAGCTGATGGATGAGGAAGGGGCATTCATAGTGGGGTAAACTCTGCTTTGTATTTATGGCTTGAAAAAAAAAGCCCAAGGGGGCTTCCCTGGTGGCGCAGTGGTTGAGAGTCCGCCTGCCGATGCAGGGGACACGGGTTCGTGCCCCGGTCTGGGAAGATCCCACATGCCGCGGAGCGGCTGGGCCCGTGAGCCATGGCTGCTGAGCCTGCGCGTCCGGAGCCTGTGCTCGGCAACGGGAGAGGCCACAGCAGTGAGAGGCCCGCGTACCGCAAAAAAAAAAAAAAAAAAAAAAAAGAGAGAGACCAATGGTAACATCATAAAACAAAGCAAAACCCAGCTGTAATCACAGCATCATGAGTCATGAAAGGCAGGCAGACGTGAGAGTTTAGACTTGGGTAGAGAGTCCCTTCAACCAATCTTGAAACATTTGGGAGGTCCAGCTTTCTGCATATGAGCGTGATACATTGTGTCCATCAAAGGACTAGACAGCTTCAGAACAGCTGGTCAGGAACAACTAGGGAAGTGAGAGGAATGAATGAAACCTAAGTTTTGCTACTTGGTTTTATTGATCAAAGCATCTTACAGGTGTGATGGGATTGACTGTTTATTTTGGAAAGTCCCTAAGGTATTCAACAAAAGTCAACAGACTCTCCATCCTTCCCTTTTTTTTTTTTTCTGGCCATACCGCGCGGCTTGCGGGATCTTAGTTTCCTGATCAGGGATTGAACCCGCGCCCCCTCTAGTGGAAGCGCCGGAGTCTTAACCACTGGACCACCAGGGAAGTCCCTCCTCCATCCTTTACTTTTTAAAAAGCATATCATGAGTTCCGGTTTCAAAGATGCCCCAAAGTTACAGTCGGAACCAGTGATTATTTTATTGTTCCCAGCTTTTTTCCCTCTCCAGTCCTCTAATGTGGTATTATTCTCCTCTCTAATGATCTCCCTTGATTGCCACTTCCCAAGTCCCTGGAAGGGATGGATCCTCTTAAACGTTATGAAATAGAGTGGAAATGATTTCACTGGAATGGCCAGCGATCATATCAGAGACTAACATGACGCCAGGGTCACCAGGCAGGACCTGGGGCTTGTCTTATGAACATCAATTTTGAAAACTGTCAGGTTTAGGAAAACCAATGTCCTTAACAAATGATTATAACAGTAATGACTAGCCATATTGACTTTCTGCCTTCACGTGAGATTTGTATAAAGTAGTAGTCAAATTTTAAGTAACAGTAAAATACTGGTACTTCACAAAGCAAGAATTACAAAAAGAAAAATGAGTCCCAAGGCAGAATAATCTTATGTATCCAAAACTGTAAAAGAATTTCTAGAACAGTGTTGTCCAATAGAACTTTCTATGATGAGGAGATGTTCTATTATCTGTACTAATACTCTAGCCAACTGGTCACATGTGACTATCGAGCCCTTGACAGTGGGACCGAGGAACTGAATTTTTAATCTTATATCATTTTAATTAGTTTACATGTAAATATAAATGCCAAGTATTTACTGCATTAGACAAGGCAGTTCTACTAATTTCTTTTCTGTAATTTTTTTTTCCTTCTGTATCCTTTTTTAACAAAATTTTTATTAGAGTATAGTTGATTTACAATGTTGTGTTAGTTTCTACTGTACAGCAAAGTGACTCAGTTATACATATACATATATCCACTCTTTTTTAGATTCTTTTCCCATATAGGTATTACATACAGAGTATTGAGTAGAGTTCCCTGTGCTCTACAGTAGGTCCTTATTAGCTATCTATTTTATATATAGTAGTGTGTATATGTCAATCCCAGTCTCGCAATTTACCCCTCCACCTTTTCCCCCCTGATAACCATAAGATTGTTTTCTACATCTGTAGCTCTATTTCTGTTTTGTAAGTAAGTTTATTTGTACCATGTTTTTTAGATCCCACATATAAGCGATATCATATGATATTTGTCCTTCTCTGACTTACTTTTTCTGAAATTTTCAATCATAGTTAATTCTGTATGGTGATAAGAAAATTTGAATCTAAAGAAAAATTTAATATATTTATATTATATACTATAAATCATCATATTTTAAATACCATATACAATTTACGAGAACGATTGTAAGGGAATGAAGGGAATGCTTGGTTAAATATATGCAATTCCAAAATTATATTTGATACTTACCTTAGCATTCCAAATGTTTTTCCCTTCCACACTGTCCATTTTTAATTTTTTTAAATAACTGATTTTAGCTAAAGACATAACATATGCTTATGGTAATTTTAAAACACTTGTAATTCGAGGTTTTATTTACTGAAAAAATCCTACTTTCAAAAATAGTTTTATTGAACCTACCATAAAGTTCACCTACTCAGTGTACAATTAAATGTTTTTCAGTATATTTGTAGAGTTGTGCAACCATCACCATAATCGAATTTTGGAATATCTTCATCACCCACAAAGAAAATTCGTCCCCATCAGCTGTCCCCCCCCCCCCACCCATTTCCTCCCCAGCTCCTGGAAGCTCCTTTCTGTCTCTCTAGATCTGCTTATTCCAGATATTCGACAGGAGTGAGATTATACACTATGGAGTAATGTATGGCTTCCACTCTGAATAAGTTCTTCACCCAAAAAACCTATTTCTTTACCTGAAACAAAATAAGTAAATATGGTTCAGGATAATACATTTCACTTCTAGGGAGGTTCAGAAGCTTCTGGAGAAGACAAAAAAGTCCAATAAATGTTCATAGAGAAGTGTAATAATTCATAAAACATCTACAAAACCAGCAGCTAGAAACCTCATGCAAAAAGTACTTACTCTTCCACCAAAAGTCACTATAACCTGGAAGGTGCAGAGTGGATTCAATGGCACAAGAAATTGTCCTGGGAAATGTGTCATCTTCTTAAGCCTGGTTTCATCCTCTCTCAGGCTCCCCGTGCAGTCCGCACTCATTTTCAGGGGCTGCCAGTTCTGCACGGGGTTCAGAAAGATTGCTTGGAGCATGTGATGTTCAGGGGTCAGTCACGGGAGGATTCCTCTTACTCTTTAGGTGGTTTACCCTTTGAGAGGAACGCCAAGGCAGCTCTGCTTCTGCCCCAGTGTTTTACCCAGTGTTAAGTGGGTAACTTGGTTTAGCTTTTGCCCGCTGCTTCCTTCTCACTTCTCTTCCATCTGCATCCAGATTTGTGTACATGGAGGGGTCTGGAGGGCCATGCTTTCTCCAGAACCATGACCTAACCAGCATTTCTCCTCCTCTTTTTTTTTTTTTTTTTTTTTTTTTTTAGGGAAGAAGTTGATTTATATATTTATTTTAAATTTATTTATTTTTGGGCTGCATTGGGTCTTCATTGCTGCACGCGGGCTTTCTCCAGTTGTGGCGAGCAGGGGCTACTCTTCACTGCGGTGCATGGCTTCTCATTGCGGTGGCTTCTCTTGTTGCAGAGCATGGGCCCTAGAGCGCGTGGGCTTCAGTAGTTGTGGTGCATGGGTTCAGTAGTTGTGGCTCGCGGGCTTAGTTGTTCCACGGCATGTGGGATCTTCCCGGACCAGGGATCGAACCCGTGTCCCTTGAATTGGCAGGCGGATTCTTAACCACTGCGCCACCAGGGTAGTCCTGAAGTGGATTTATTTAGAGAGAAGCAGCTCCACAGGCAGAGGGTGGGCCATCTCAGAAGGTGAGAAAGGCCTGTCCTCTTCTCTGAGCAATGAGGCCATATGATTGGCTCTTTCTTCTAGATTTCCTATCTATCAATAAAAGGCACCTCAGTCCCTCACGAAAATTGGTTCCTAGCAGCTCAGGCTCCCCAATTTTTTATACATTTCTAGATATTTTGGAACACCAGATATATGTGGAGTTAAACCAAAGCAGGAAAATTCATTGTATTTCTCTTTGTTGTGCCACAGGACAGCTTAGTACAGAATCTGGGTGGGAATCTGTAGGTGGCGCCACCTGGTGGTAGGATCATCTGCAATACCTTCCACCATCCCACATTTTGGCTACTATGGAATGCTCCTGTATATAGAATTAGCTTTTTTTCCTTACATTTGGTATGATGGTTCCCAGTTCTCCAGTAACGCCAAAAACCCATCATGTTTCTCACATTCAGTAAACTGACTTCTTAAAAATCTATTTGTTTTACAAATAGACCTAAATGTAGTGAAAGTCTTGTCTAGAAAGTTTATCTTGAAATGGGCTGTATGTCAGTGGCAGCAAGACAGCTAGTGGAAAAGTAAGCATTTCGTTAAACATTACAAGTAAAATGTTCAGCCCATTAGGAGTTTATCTAGTGCTATGTGATCCCAAAAGAGAGACTGATTAACTGGTTTCTGCTTACAGAAATTACTGAATTCTGTCACGTGAGTTGCTTCCATGCCCAAAGGCACTTACCAGTGTTAACAACACTATATCAATTGAATTAAAAATTAATCATTGCCATCACTGACACCATGAAAAAAGAGAAGGCTAAAGAGTATGGAATTTCTTGGAAAGCTATTTAAAATAGTCAGTAATTTTAAAATATTAAAGGATCCAATATAAATCCAGACCTATGGAAGAAAAAGAAAATCTCTTCTTTCAACACCTGTGGAATGTAGCAGAAATAATTTCTGACTTGCAGGTTTTTTAGTCTTTTGGAATGTTAGATTTTTTCCACAGTCCTTCCATTTTTTGGCCTCTAATTCTGTTGTATGGACAGATGCGACTAGTATACAAAAGATGACTCTGTTTTGGGGCCAGAACAAGGCAGAGTGGTGGCCATTCCGGGCTGTGCCTTCATGGGAGAATAAGCATTGTGATTTCAGGACAGACAGGCTTGTTTCTTCTGTTTCAGAAATTTACTGTTTCCCAGACTAATATGTTACAAGTATTACCCTACTTTTTCCTTTCTCCTTTCACGTCCTTTGTCCTATAATTGTAAAGAATATATCCGGACACTCTTCTAACTATATCTGCTCAAGAGGACAAGAAACTTAAGCCTTCCTGAGTTCTTGTGGTTCCTTATTTTTCAATTCTACAAGCATGTACTGAGTTTAGAAATGGTTGGAAAAAGAGTAAAACAGATGAGAGTAATCATGGATTTTTTGGCACTGAGGGAAACAGAGGCCAAGTGTTTTTAGACCTTGGAATCATACATCCTTGATCTGAGAGGAGGAACTACAGGTGTTTTAAGGAGAATCCTGGTGCTATTGCAGGAGCAGTGGGCTAGTACTCAGCCTAAGGATCTATTATAGTCTGTGAATTTTGATACTGACATTTTTTTTAACTTGGTGAATATTCACCATCTCCCTGTGGCTTTGGGTGAATTCCAGCTGAAAGCAAGAATACAGCACCTCTTGATCCATGATTACAGGTTTGGGAGGCCACATTAGAATCCTGACAGGCAGTGGAGATCAAACAAGACACTTAGTGTTCTGAAGGGAATTACGATCTAGTAGGAGTAACTTCCGGGCAAACAATTTCAAAAGGGCGTTATATGTAGCATTAGAGAAAGTATGGATTCTGACGGCAGCCTAGTAAAGAATGCAGGTATCAATACTTCCGTTTTGGGAGCGTGAAAGTCATAATCCAATAGGTGACATTTGACCTGGGTATTGAGGGATGAATTTTCCAGGTAACAAGGAATAGAAAGGGAATAGAGCTGCTGAAATAATGCCTTGGGAGAAAGGTATGCACATAGGCAAAAATGCTTTCCATTTTCATAATCCTCGGCTCTGTTAGCCCTTGAAATGTGAGTAAGAGCCCTCTTTGGTTTCTTTTCTTTTTTTTTTTTTTTTTTTTCTTAATTTTATTGAAATATAGTTGACTTACGAAGTTGTATTAATTTCTTCTCTATATCAAAGGACTTAGCTATATATATGTCTACATATATACATATATATGTCTGTGTGTGTGTCTATATATATATATATATATATATATATATATATATATTCTCTTTTATATTCTTTTCCATTATGGTATTCTGTAAGTTGATGTATGTGCAGTGCCAAATGGAATTTGTGCTCAAAATTGCCTAATCCATTAATCTTCAGGTGTTTTTCACTTTTCCCATTTGAATGACTCCAGTAGACTCCCTGATCTCTCAAAAGGTTGGAAAACCAAAGAGAAAACAGCAGCAGCAGGCTCCCCAAATGATGAGTATTTATAGAAAAGACAGTTCACTTAGAGTTAATTACTTAGGGAAATTAGGCGGAAAGTATGGGCTGAATGCCCATCATTTATTAGCTTAGAGTCAAACCAAGTATCTATGGATAATGGATAAAGATGTCTTTTTAAAGTGAAACCTTTTGCCATAGTGATGCAAACTTGCGACACCAGGGCTGGCTTACGTGCTGAATCAGTCAAATTGTGGCTCAATGCCCCAAACTCAATTTCTATTGTTCAGTGCCCTCTAAAGCATGTTCTCTCTGAGACTCAGCTTGTTCTAGCAGAACTTGGCTTTATTGAATTTTGCTTGATTTGTTCTTCCTTTTGAGTCTGATTGAAGTTTCCTACTCTTTTCAGCACCCATTTATTTCTGCTTCCAGCGAAGGGTTTGCTTAGTTAGCTCAGTTTGATTTCCCCTGTGGGTTTTCCTCCAGGATGTTTCTTTAGTGCAGAAGCCCTTGCAGCTGGAAACTGTGGCCTTGAGCAGATAGTAACAACCACTCTTGGTAACTGACTGATGACACCAACCCTTCTATAACTTACCGTTTGCCAGACACTGTTCTGAATGCTTTCCTTGAATTAACTCAATCATCTTCACAAAAATGAAGGAGGCAAGTATTATTATTATTCCCATATTGTAGATAAAGAAAGGGAGGTGCAGAGAGAATAAAGAACTTGCCAGCGCTCACAGAATTAGTCAGTAGCAGAGTTCTGGTTCCATCTGAGTGGTCTGTGCTTCTAGCCTGTCAATGTCAGCCAGGGACCTCATGTGACTTAGCCCTCTTAGATCACACACTCTATGGAAGGTGGGTACTTTAGTCTCGATTGACATATGAGAAAACTGAGGTTCATTAAGCTCGTGTAACCAGCCCAAGTGAGAGGTAACTCGTAATCGGCTGAGATGGGTTTCGATTGCGAGTGCCTCTAGCATCAAATCCCTTGCTCTTAATCTGCATTGGGTACCATTTTTTTCTCCCACACCGTGGTCCAGGGCTCATATCCCAGGCCTCTGTTTCTTTGCCTGGTGATCTTTAAGTAGTGTCTGTTCTCTGATGATTGCCAGCTCTGAAATCCTCCCTGAGTTTCACATTCACGTATCTGGGGGTGGGGAATGGGTGGTCCGCAAACACTTCTGTAAGACCCAGCTAGTAAATATTTTAAGGTTTGTGGGTCGTGGGGCATGTCTCCAAGAGTGTGAGCAACTTGAGGGCAGGAATTGCAACTTGTTCGTTGTCGCATCCCTGGCACCTCAGATAACGTCTGATAAATTCATTCTCGGAATTTATTTGTTATATGAATCAATACATGGATATAAAAGATTATCCTTGAAAGGATGAGGCTGAAAGTCTTGCTTATAAAACATCTTCCTGATATACTCCTGATGCACATTAACTGCTTAGTGCAAGGAGAAGTTTTTCTTAAAATTCTGATACCTCTGAAGGAAATGGATTTTCTCTCCCCACTCCTAAATATAATACTTTGAAAAAAATTATATCAAAATACAAGTGGTCATCATCACTGTTGGCATTAATGCTGATGTGCATAGTCAGTGACTATAGTGTTTGGAGCCAGACAGACCTGGGATCAAAGAGTAATGCTGCTGCTTAGTTTTATGACAATAGGTAAATCATTTAAGCTTGCCCAACCTCAGTTATAAAAGATAATTTACAAGTTTTACAGCCTCTTTAAAAGATGTATAATGTCATAAATCATATAAAAGATCATAACATTATTGTGAATATTAAAGAACATATGTTCAGAATGTAGTGTTACACCCTACTAGTTGCTCAATTAATGGTAGCTTTGTTGTTGTTCTCTTGTTTAATTAGTATTGTTATCCATCATCTAGGTACAGGTAATGATTAACACTACCAGGACAACGGCACCAGCCAGCAAGCTAAGGTTCAGGTGGCTCCTTTGAATAGAATAACATCGGGGTGGTCACTGTTGACTCAGGCCAAAGGCAGGTTTCCAGTACTCTTTTGGAGAGAAGCCAATTCAGATCATCAGTCAAAGGCACTTTACTGAGTCAGATGCTATGAGAACAACTAGGGCAGATGAAGAGGGAGCCTCTGCTTTGAGGAGAATATCATCTAGTTAACAAGGTGATATGCCACAGGGATAGAGGACACTGTGAATTCTACTACAGTTGCTCAGTTAAAAAAATGTGGCTTAACATTCTAGAGGATGAAAATAAGCTATCTAGTCATAGGATCTTCAAAGGCTCCCTTCCTTCTAGAAAATGATCCATTATTTTCTTATATTAAACGGTTAGAGAACGGTGACATAGGGTGCTGAGGAAGATATTTCTCCACTGCCTTCCCATTGCCAAGCACAGTGCCTGGCATATACTACATGTTCAATAAAATAGGGTGAACGAATTAATGAATGAATAGAAAATGCTCTGCACAGAACATGGAAGGGATATGGGATGGCAGTAACATTGACTGGCTCTCTTCTCCCCTCTGTATTACATATTTAAGTTCATTACCCACAACTAATTCACAGAAAAAGAAAAATAACCATGTCAGCATCACCCTTACCACAGCATAAAACCCAAAGGGCTATTGAGGAAATTTTAAGTAGATTACCATAGCGAACCTTACCAGGAGCGTAACCGTAGCTGAAATAAATATCTTGTTAGAACCACTGATTCTTACTTGGTCCAAAGTTTCATTTGGAAGCAGCATGATTTCTTTTAGGCCCTAATTGTAAAGGCTAATTCTGTACAAATGAATGCTGCTCAAATTTGAATGTACAAAAGAATCACCTGGGAATCTTGTTAAAAGGCCAAGTCTGATTCCAGAGGTCTGGGATGGGGCCCAAGATTCTGCATTTCTTACCAGCTCCCAGGTGATGTTGATTCTACTGCTTCATGGACCACATTTTGAACATCAAGGTCTTGGCCACCACCCCACATACCTCAGGCTCTTCATCTCTTCCCAGAATTCACTGTTGGTTATTTTGGTGTCCCTACCCTCATTTCTACTAATTTCAGAATTAATATGTTGCAACATATTAATTTGTGATGAAGTCTTCAAGTCTACGGAGCAAGGTCCTTTTATTTGAAAAGTGCTACAAAGTGGAGGCAAACCTCAGGGGTCTCTGCATTTGAGAAGGGCTTTTGCGCTTTCCCTGAGGATATTATATTTGCATGCGGTTTGACCACATCAATATCATAATTGCTCATTACAAATCATAATCCTCCTGGGAATGACAACGGATGGCTTGAAAACAACAGGGAGCCTCACAATTCTTATCAGACTTTACACAGCCAACTTAGCCACAAAGAGGTCAAAGATAATGCTGTAACATTTTCATATCACATGGAGAATGAGTGTTACGTAAGAAAAATGAACGAGTGTTATACAGAGGTGGCTATTAAATCATGTCTAAGTCCCTGTGCATTTATAATGCAATTTTCAGTTTATGAATACTTCTCTGGCTATAAGCTAGGCAATTTTATCTCCTAAATTTTCAGTGAGTCTTAGCATATGATTTAAAATACATATATTTTAAAATAATAGCAATTTACAAAAATCCACTTGCAGTGGATTTTCCCAGTTTTAATTCAACATTTCCCTTGGGATCTTCCTTACCACTGCAGATATACTGTGTCGCTACTGTGAACATTTTCTCACTTGACAATGTGTTGACATTTTTTAGAAAATAATTCTAATGCACAATGCCAAGCATTTTCTAATGCTTGAAATAGCTAGCGGCATAAAATACTGACACAAAAAGCTATTTAACCATTACCTAAAAAGAAATAGAAAGTTTTCAGGGAAGTACATGGTCAAGATGTTTTGAAAAGGATACATATGGATTTGTGTGTGTGTGTGTGTGTGTGTGTGTGTGTGTGTGTGTGTGTCCCATAATTTCTTTTATTGTCTAACAATAACATTTTCTTCCCATATAAGCATTTTAACAAAGAATTTGTTGCCAGATTTAACTAGAAAGACAATTAACCTCAGAAAATTATCGAAAAATTTGGCTTCTTTCAAACCCAAAACATCTCAAGTCACTAATGGCCTGAGGGAAAGACAAAAATCTGTGATATCAATCAATATCATAATCAATAAAATGGCCAGGCCCAACTTTGGACTTTAAAGAAACTAGAAAAGAAAAGGAAGCCCAGTTCTCTCTTTTTCTATCTTTCTCAGGAGTTGCACGATCTGATCCAAGAAATGTTTAAAGACTGTCTTACTTCAGAAATGAGAGATGTCTAGAGAAAATTAGAGAAACATACTACATGATGTTAAAACATCTGGTGTTTATATAAAGTTTTATTTTATCCAGGGCATTAAAAAACAACAAAACAAAACAAAACAAACAAACAAATAACCCATGCACTAGCTTTCTGAGAAGAAACAGGGAATGATTAAGTGAGAGATTGGCTGGTGGTCAAGGCGGGCAACGTTTATACTGCAGGTCATACTCGCCAAGAAGTAAAATAATTTTTGCTGAAATAACGCATTTTACAGTCTAGGCTAGGGTATGCTGCAGAAACCATGTCTTCCCCTCCAACTCCCCCTGAAAAAGTGGTTTAGCACAATACACGGTGTTCTATGGGTATCTGAGTGCCTCGCCAGGGCAATTCTGATAGAGATGCAGTAATTTCAGGCTGTTCTGCTCCTATTAGCTCCTGCAAACAATACCGGCCTCCAGGTTTCTGAGGGCAGAGAGGATGGGGAGAAACTCCAGGCAGCTCTGAATGTTTCCAGAGGTTACAAAATCATTTCTACCCACGTGTCTTTAGTTGAAGCAAGTAGTATGGTCCATCTACTTTCAAAGGGCAGTGAAGAACAACCACCTTGTGTGCCGGAAGCTAATCTTACCACAGAGTTCTCTGTATTCATATATCTCCTGATTCATTCTTTTTTTCCCTTCCATACGTCACTCTGTTGGCTTCTTTTTTTGTTTTTTGTTTTTTGCGGTACGCGGGTCCCTCACTGTTGTGGCCTCTCCTGTTGCGGAGCACAGGCTCCGGACGCGCAGGCTCAGTGGCCATGGCTCACGGGCCCAGCCGCTCCGCGGCATGTGGGATCTTCCCGGACCGGGGCACGAACCCATGTCCCCTGCATCGGCAGGCGGACTCTCAACCACTGCGCCACCAGGGAAGCCCAACTCTGTTGGCTTCTTAACCTCTCACCTAGACCACTGTTTAGCCTCACCCACGAAACTCTCTTATTTCTCGCCTCCTAGCTCTTGTCTTTCTCATACACAGTCACAAAATAAGTTTCCCCAAGCCAAAGAGTTTCTGATTTAACGTCTGCTCCAAATCACCCATTAATTCACTACTGGCCCATTTCCTAATGTATCATGACACTGCGGGGTTAAGTGTGGTTGGGACCACATAATTGGGATCACCAGTAGAGAAGCAGATATCTTAAACCAACCTCATCGCCGTAGTTGAGAAGACACTGCAGAAAACTGTCCAGGAACAAGCTTAACCTGAGAGAGTAGAATGACAGACAGAATCTGGCGTCCATCCAGACAAGCAGTTGGCATTGAAAAGGCCCAACCAAGAGAGAAGTGGGTCTCATTTCAGTTAAGCCAAGAATTTAGGCACATTGACTACGCATACATTCATGCAGGCAGATCTGGCAGGAAACGGAATCTCAAACAGAAAACTGGGATCTAGGAGTAGATTCATCAGTGCACCATGTTGAGGGATAGGGATCTATGTTGGAGCACAGAACTATGGCAAGTTATGAAGGTAGGAACTCACATTTGAGAAAACAGCTAGGACTTAAAGACACCCAGTCATCTACTAGGCACTGGCTTTTAAATCTTTCACTGCTACTTTTAATGAAACATTCAGATTCCAGTATAGAAGTTAGATGACAGCAGAGATGCTCTGGTTGAAGTCATCGTGGTCTGTGCCTCTTCTCCCTGTAGCCTAGCTCTACCCCAGAAGTGATGTCTCCAACGCCCCTAGGATTCCACTGAACAACTATATAAAGTCTTAGTTGAAAGGAGCATGGCGGACGTACAGGTGGCAAAGCAGGAGGTCAAACTTCAGAAGTGTTAGCCGTAAGAGCACCTGAGCGGTGTTGTACTGAGAGCCCTGTGTGAAGAACCAGGTCAGGCTTTTAAACCCCATCGGACTGAGGCACATTAGACCTAGATCTGGGAACAGAGGGAGGCTACAGAGAGGTGCTAAGGGACCCTGAATGTGTCTTCTGGTTTCTATGGAAGAAATGTCCCTATGATGATCAAAGGCATTTGTTTTTGGGGATCCTAAACCCTTACACGTTTTCAAGAACTTTGCTTCTAAAGTGCTTTCTCTCTTGCATCACCAATGTCTTTCTCCACACAGGACCATTTTCTGCAAGCACATATGTGTTCTAGAGCAGTGATCCTCAAAGCATGGTCCCTGGATCTGCAGCATCAGTATCACCTGGGAACTATAATGCAAATTCTCACCTTCCACCCAGACTTATTGAGTCAGAAACTCGTGGGGCCCAGCAATTGTTTTTAATAAGCCCACCAGGTAATTGTGATGTAAGGTAGAGTCTGAGAACCAGTGCTCTAGCGAATCCACTTAAAAATAAACAAACCACAAAAACCACACTTAAACTTGGCCCTTTATTCTCCTACAAGCACTGTCCAGTCCCCTATTCTCATCCACAGTCAAACTCCTTAAACATCTCGTCTACACTTGTCCTCATGTCCCACATGGCTTTTAATCTTCAGTACCTGCCATGCCAAAGAAACTGTCCTTTTCAAGGTCACTCAGAATCTCGGTTCCAAGATCAATGGGCACTTGTCTTTGCAAACCTAACTCAGTCTCTTGTAAGCATGTTTCAGTCAATTTCACCCTTTCTAGAGACATTTGACCTTCTTGACTTCCAGGATACCACGTTGTTCTCTTTTCTCCTATGAATCTTTGGTTTTCTGTGCTAGATTTTCCTTCTTTACCTAATCTCTAGAGATGGGTTTTCTACAGGCTTTGGAACCCCTCCTGTTCCTTTCCATCTGTTCATCCTCTCCCAAGGGTGATTTCACCTGCTTCCAAAGTTTAAGTGCCATCTCTACCTGATAAACCCAAATTTAGATCTCTAGTCTGGATTTCTCTGGGCTACAGATCGGCAAATTCAATACTCCTCCTCTGTGTCTTCAATAACACATGTTTAAAACAGATATACCGAATCCCACCCCCTGATACACACAGCTTGGTCTCTCTGCTCCAACTTTCCTTATATCATTCCTTGGTACCACCATTACCCCCATTGTGCAAGCATAAACTTCGAAGCATCATCTTAGAACTCCCCTTTCCCTCTCTTTCCTCCCACCCATCTGATTCTGTGATGAATATTACTGATTCTATCACTAAAATAGATCTCAAATTTGTCCATTTCTCCCTATGTCCACTGACATCATCTTGGTCAGGATTCCCATAGTTTCTCATCAGCACACAAGTTAGCTACCTGGCCTCGCAACCTTCATTCTGAAATGCTATGCCAATCCATTCCCAGCACAGTACTGAGAGATCTTAAAATATAAATGAAATCACACATTCATTCGTTCCTTAGAAGCCTGGATTTCTTTCCATGGGCAGAGGTCCTGACCTGATTGGCGTCTTGCCAATCTGAAGTGTCATGGGTGACCCATCTCCTCGTCACCCCCTGTACTCTGGCCACCTTCACCTTCAGACAGTATCAAAAGCTCTCCTGCTTCTCTCCTGACTCCGAGTTTGACATTGCTTTTCTCTCACCTGGAGTGCTGTTACCCCAGCTCTTCCCATGGCCCCCTCCTCCTTGTGTTTCAGCCAAAATGACCCTCTCATTGGGACTCAGATCATCATGCCGTCTGAAATAAATTCCCACCTGTTATTCTCTATTCCTGAATCCTGTGAATTTCCTTCACAGCACTTAATACAATCTGTAGTTATGTGATGTGTCTGTCTGTTTGTTTGCGTGTTGTCGGTCTCCCCACCAGAAAAAACTTTCCATGAAGGCTGTGTGTATCATTTTTCATTATATTCTCAAGACCTAGATAAACCCTGGCAATTGACAAATACGTTTTGAGTCAGTCGACGAATGAATGGATACAGAGGTGTGAAGAACAAACATAACACAGGTCTTGAAATGCAGTGTTTCCAGGATAAAATTCCAAAGCCTGTCATTAAATAGCTCCTCCCATAGGGGACATGTCTCCTTTCCAGACGTCCTTCCTGCATTTACTTGTGCCCCTCTTCTCTGTGAAGGTGTCTTTAAGCTTTACAGTCTTCCAGCTCTAGTCACACATCTTGCACTTTTGCTATAGCGTGGTTATTTATTTGGCGTGTATCCATATATGTCTTATCCAGCCAATCCCCATTTATTGAGCAGCTTCCCCAAACCCACCAGAGTACTTGGAGTTTCTAGTATGTACTGTAGTGATCTTGAGAGGAGTGATAGATTTTCAAAGCCTCACGGCATTGAGCAGGGGGCTTTGCACAGGGAATGCATTCAACAAATGATTGATGATTAATTGGATCCATCCTTGATATGTGTGGCTCTTAGCCAGTTGAGTAAACCTTAGGGCAAGTGTCTTAAAAATCAAAATTGCCATTGCAAAAGAAATTTTTTTCCTGAAACTCAAACAAAGTGATCCTGTATTTTGAAGGGATTTTGAAAATCTCGGACAGATCTTCCTTTTTAGCAAATATCCACTTGCTTTCCAGGCCCACGTCCTGACTACCACTTATTCGTTGTATGACCTTAAACAAATTTCAGAAGAACACTTCACCTTAGTTTTATTATCTGTGAAATGTGTACACACAGGGGATATAACAATACCTACTTCATAGAATTGTTATGCTTTAACATACGTTTGTTGCTTAGTACAGTTCCTGGCATAGAGTATTAGCATAGGATTGTTTTTATTTGGAACATTTGCTCTATGCCAGGCATTTGTGAGAAACAGGATGCAGTATCTTTGACTAGTAGCCATTCACAGTGTGTTAAAGCTGATTGTAACTGTACAGGTGATTCTCAGCATGGACCACCTCCAGGTTGTAAAGACATTTTCTCCTGTCTGCCACCTAGTTCTTAGAGATGGTTAAGATGCCAACACTGTCACAATTAGTTTAATCAATAAGTATGTTTCCGTTGTCTTTGGGAAGCTGTGGCAGAATGAATTGATCCCAATTAATTACCCTCCTTGCTTCCACATCCTTTCCATATGACTGTGTCGTGCCCTCTCACTCTGGCACTGGCTTGAGCGTATGACTGGATTTAGCCATTTCAGTATTAAAAGACACTGTGTGAGTATCACTCCTCTGCCATGGCAAGACGGAATTCTCAGGTGTGCTAAGTAGAACCGCCCCCAAAGATGTCCACACCCTAATCTCTGGAAGCCGTGGAGATGTTTATGATACAAAATATGTTGTAAGAACCAAGACTTATTACCTGACCTAAATGCAGCTCAACCTCCCAGGAATGTGACCTTGAACCAGTCAACCTGGAATTATCTGGTCAGCACTAGTGAGATGACCTTTCCAGTCCCCTTAGGAAGGTGACCTTGCCTGAAGCAATGCATTCTTTGCTAATAATTTCCCTTTTCAGTCCCCTTTCTGCCTTTAAAAACCATTTGTTTTCTACAGCTTGGGGGAGCTCTGTTGCTAGGTGGGCTGCTGCCTGATTCATGAATTGTTGAATAAAGCCTATTTGACCTTTAAACAAAAAGACGTTGCTAAGATTTTGTAATTAGGGTTACGTACCTTCAAATGGGAGGTTATCCTGAATTATCTGTGTGGGACCAATGTGATCACAATGTCCGAGCAGAGAACTTTCTCAGGCTAGAATCAGAAGGTGGGCAGAAGAAGAGGCAAAGAGAGAGATACTGCAGAAGGGAAAGGGTTTCCAGGCATAAGAAAGAGGCAGTGCAATGCTGCTGGCTCCAAGATGCAGGAACCCACAGACGAGGACCAGAGGATCACAGCCAACAGGGCAAGAGGACTTCCGCGCTGCAACCATAAAGAAAGAGATTCTGCCAACAACCTGAACTAGCTTCGAAACAGATTCTTCCAAGAGCCTTGCGACAGATCCTAGGTGGCCCGCAGCTTGGCTTCAGTGCTGGGAAACCTGGAACAGAAAAAGCAGCTCTGGTAACCCGGGCTTCTGACCTGTACGACTGTGAGATAAGAAATTTGTGTTGTTTTAAGGTGTTAAGTTTGGTGATAGAAAAGGAATACAGTTTATGTCAAAGAGTGTTCTGCCTATGGTTTCTGGAAACCATATCTTGTCCGGCCTTACGTTTAGGTCTTTAATCCATTTTGAGTTTAGTTTTGTGTATGGTGTTAGGAAGTGTTCTAATTGCATTCTTTTACATGTAGCTGTCCCGTTTTCCCAGCACCACTTGCTGGAGAGACTGTCTTTCCTCCATTGTATAGTCTTGCCTCCTTTGTCATAGATTAATTGACCCAGGAGCTTGGGATGAACATACACACACTACTATATATAAGATGGATAACCGACAAGGACCTACTGTATAGCCCAGGGAACGCCACTCAATATTCTATGATGACCTATATGGGAAAAGAATCTGAAAAAGAATAGATAGATGTATATGTGTCACTGAATCACTTTGCTGGACACCTGAAACTAACACAGCATGGTAAATAAACTCTACTCCAATAAAATTAAAAAAAGAAAAGGAATACACAGGGCCAGGGTAGAACAGAGCTCAGTTGCCCGACTCTTCCCAGCAAAGGGTCACGTACAGGAGTCAACAGCTAGCCAACCCTAAGGATGTGCCCAGCCAAGATCACAGGACCCCAGCCAACCACCCACAGGCATGAGAAATACACAGTCCTTACCCACCTCTGATGTGTTATGGTTGCTCATTAGGCAACATCCACTGACACGGAGGCCAAGGAAACGCCAGGCGCGTGTTCGGCTTTTTTTCATGCAATGCTCTCTAAGAATGGTGAATGAGAAAACTCTCCTGCTGATTAATTATGAAGTTCAATCACAGAGCCAGATCCCATGGTAGATTCTGACAGAAACGTTCTACAGGGAAAGGAGATGGAGGAGTTGGATTGTTTATCTGTATTATTGATTAGATACTGATGAGAATTCTTTGCATTCAAGGGGAAGTGGAAGTTACTAGAAACTTCACTTCTAGCACAAGCTCTTTTTGTTTTTTAATGTCTGGCCTAGTCAGCCCAAATGATCTTCACATTTTGGAAAGTTTGAGTTCATAAAAAGGAAACAAAAATTACCAGCCAAACGGCTTCTTTGCCAATTGAATAAGTAAACAAAAGAAACAAACACAAAATCCAAATGAAGCAGTTGAATACTTAGACTTAAATGAGTGAGAATCTTCGCAGAGTTAAATAAAGCATAAAATGGATATTAAAAAAAAAATCAATGTAATTCTGGCTTAATTTAGTTTTGTTTTATCAAGTCAGCAGAGTTAATTCTATGTCAATAAAAAAAGAAACTCAAGCTGTGCGAATCATTCTACACTATATGTGAATTTCTGGAGGAAATACTGAAAACATTTAAGTTGCACCCCAGGAACTGTGAGTACATTTCATTTTACATGAAAAAAAAAAAGGGGGTTTGTGGTTTTAGAGAATAAAATGGAAGCAAAGGAGAAAAAAAAAAAAACTTCTATAATTCAGTGTTTGGGACACAGTAGGGTAACAATTGAAGAAATTCCCTTCCGGGCCCAAACCAAACATTTCCTAATATATTGTTCTTCAAATCAATACCAGATTCGGCAAGGCTGGGGTTTGTGGCTGCCCCTTTCTCTCTCTAGTGGGTTAAGGGAAGTATCCACAGTGTTTTATGAATGAAGGAGACTTGGTTGCCAGTGGGGTGACAGCAGAGAGGTTCTTGTGCACCGCTCAAGGTGTTAGCTCTGACCCCAGAGTGATGTTATCTGCTCTTAGAGTTGCAGGCATTCACCATGGGCTTGTCCCTGTCGGTCGAAACCGTGAAAGAGAAGGAAATAAACCAGCTACATGATCTGTATACAGCGTGACCTCACCTCTGCAGCAGCCTCTAAAAAGAAGACAAAGCAATTAAAGTTTATACACCATGTGCTTCAAGAAGATGTAATGGAAGCCAGCCAGTCACTTGCTTTACCCATTGTTTTAATTGATTCAGGTTTATCCTGGAGCGTATGTATGAGGAGCTGGGGTAGCAGGAGATTTGCAGTCTGTTTAATCTATCCAAGCTAGCCCAGTTTTCCTCTGTACTTTGAGAAGAACGGACCCAAGCCTTTCCAGTGTCAACTATAAATTGACGCTTGCCACTGGCACTTGCCATCTCCTTCTACGATGATGAAACCATGAGCCACTGCAGCTGCTGACCTTCAACACCCCCTGAAAAGAGTTCAGGGTGGAGAGCAGAAGTGAGGCCCTCTGTGCTCTGGGTAAAACTGGCAGAACAGGTCTTCAGATAGTTAGATATTTTCAGGAGAAGATTTTATGAGCCCAATTCTTGCATCTCCTCATATTTAGAAAAGCACTAAATTCCTTCATGGTGATGTCTGGTCCTTGTGACTAGCAGTAACCTTCCAGAGACTAGCAGAAACCTTCTGCAAAACATTAGTGCTTAATTGCCTGTACTCCCTTTCACCAGTATCACATATATACTGACCTTCCCCGCTACCTCTTCGGAGCAGTTTCTCAGAGCTATCTGAAATGCTGTCTCCCGGGCTGTAGTCCTCATTTTGCCCCAAGCAAAATTTGACTCACAACTCTCACATTGTGCATTTTTTTAAGTTGACACCAGGAAAGGATAACTTCATGTTCTTTTCAAGCTGGAAAATACAATTGGTACTAGACCATCAATTCCTCCTGTCAGCAGGAGGGGACTGTAAGCTTGGCAGAAAAATGTGTGTGTGTGTGTGTGTGTGTGTGTGTGTTCCTTAGTACAGAGACATGAAGGAGAACTCATAAACATGGCTGATATATTGATATATTATTACCTGACTACGGCAAAGAAAAAATTCTTCAAACGCTACTTTCCTGTGGTGCTTCTGCCTATGAGGTCTATTCCTACAGCTCCAGAGGTCTTGTCATCTGATAGGATCTCTGAATTTTTAAAAAAAACATTCCTCCAAAGGTACATGATTTATTTATTTTAATTGGGGATCAGATGATATGCTTTTGACATTATTATTTGCATTTTGAGTTTATTATTCATTTGTTGCATTTATGAGGCATTTATTAAGGCATTGCTCTAATGTATCTAACATCTGGATGCAGACCATTTTTACACTCCATTCACCCCTCCATATTACAATAGCATTTTCAGTAATAAAACAGACAGACATACATATACAATGAAGTTTGCACTCACCAAACAAAAAATGTTACACCTTGCAGTTGACATTCTGTTTCGCTGTTTTAAACCTTGGACATAAATAAAAAACTCCAAGTGGTCATATGGAATGATAGGATTGAACCAATTCAAGTTCCATTTCTTTGTTTTTGCAATCATTACGTTACTACTGTTAATTTAAAATCTAACATTTAAATGCAAAAATCTTAGTACCACAGGGGTGGGAGACATGAACAGTGCCTGAAGTGTGTTTGGATGATTCCTGACTGTATGAACTTGTAAAACGAGCACACGCAGCTGAGTCCACACATGTTGGAGGCTCTGTGACCAAGAGTTCCCCAAATTAACTTCCATGTAGAATGTAAGGTTTATTAAAATATAATAATAAAAATGTGCTAATTGGAAACATATGTGTGTGTATATTTACAGGTTATATATAAATATAATTGCATAATTATATATATATATATATATATATATATATGCTTATGTATATAATCCTTCCGTTTATCACTTATCCATTTGAATCCCAGCAGTAATTGTAGCAATTTTTTAGAATTTAAAGGAAAGATTTTGGGGGCACGGAGTATTTTACTGGCATTGTTGAAAATTGCTGGAGTGTGGTGATAATAAAAAACAGAACAATAGTTCCTTTTTTACTGTGGCAAAATAAACATAAAATTTACCATCTTAACCATTTTAAGCTTACAGCTCTTGGCATTAAGTACAACCACATTGTTGTGTGACCACCACCACTGTCCATCTCCAGAACTTCATCCTCCCAAACTGAAGCGCTATATACCCATTAAACACTCACTCCCCATTCCTCTCTCCCCACAGCCCCAGGCAACCATCATTCCATTTTCTGTCTCTATGAATTTGACTATTCCAGGTACCTCCGATAAGTGGAATCGTATAGAATTTGTTCTTTTGTGTCTGGCTTATTTCGCTTAGCAAAATGTCTCCAAGTTCTGTCCATGTTGCATATGCGTGTATCAGAATTTCATTCCTTTTTAAGGCTGAATACTATTCCACTGTAGGTTTACACCACATTTTGTTTATGCATTCATCCGCTGATGGACATTTGGGTTATTTCCACCTTTTGGCTACTGTGAAAATCCCGCTGTGAACATTGTTGTAAAAATATGTTTGTGTCCATAAAGCAGACCAATTTTTGGTTGGCTTTATCACCTTTAAATCTCCACAAATGCTTCCCTTTATCATCTTCATCTGCCCAGCATCCCACACTTGGTACCCCACTGTATTGTGGCACAGCAACGTCAGGGAAAG
>NW_006795975.1:60724-74362 GCF_000442215.2 Lipotes vexillifer | reverse complement strand
GGAAAGAGAACTATTGTGGTAGGTAGGAATTTTGCATCAGCAATCTTCGCATCAACTCTATAGCTGTGTGATTGTGAATTTCACTCTGTTTCCTCATTACTAGAATAAGATTGCTTGATGAAATCTAAATACTATCCACCCCAGCTTATGATTCTATGAGTGCAGGCAGCAATAACATCAGTGGAATACGACCCTATTTAAAAGCACTTTCCCCTTTAAGCGTCTCTCTTAAACTTCACAATAATGCTGTGAGGTGAGGTCGGATTTATGGTCTTTTCCATCCTATGAGGACAGAGATCCTTTCCTGTTTTGCTTATTAACATCTCCCAAGACTAGAACGCTGCCTGGCTCATAGAAGGCTCACAATAAAAATTTGCTAAATAAATAAATTTTTCAGGTGATATAAATGGAGTTCAGAAAAGTTAAGTTACTTACCCTGAATCCTTTACTTAATAAGTAGTACCTGTTCTGGAACCAAGTCTTCCAATTCCAATTTCTATGCAATTTTTATCACTCCATTTTGACACACTGTCCTTTCATCTGTAGGAACAAATATTTATGAGTGATGTGTCTTGCTGAGGACTTTCACATTCATTATCTCATTAATCTTTACAACCCCCCCCCCCGAATTATTGAGGATTGTTCCCATTTTATCGATGAGAAAACTGAGCTCAGAGAGTGGAAGTGACTTGTCCAAACTGGTAAGTGGTAGAGCTGGGATTTAGACCCCAGGCTTTCAACTCTGGAAGGAGGCTCTATAAATAAATGATCAAAATTAGCAGACTCTGCTACTTGAGTAAAAGGAATTTGAACTTAGCCTCCAAAGTATTGCGGGGTAACTTTAGCAAGTTATGGAAACAGTAAAATAAGCAAGATTTGGGCAGGAAATGAATGGGTCTAGCTGTTCAGAGGGGGCTTGTTGGGAAATAGTGAGAGAGGAGACTGGACCTGCTCCAAAAGCATGGCGCTGATGCAGTAGGTATTGAGAGAAGATCAGCATGGGAGATTTCTTCTTTATTTCAGGGCAGATCTGCAGTTGCTATTTGGTTCAGCTGTCTGTTACTCAGGTTTACAGAATAAGGCATTCAATTCCATGAATTCATGAAGATATAATCAGTCTCTGGTAAGCTGATTCATACTAGCCAAATTATTAGATAATGACTCATAAATCAGAGTTATTTTACAGTAGGAACAAACACCTGAGACCTAATAGATCTGGAAGGTGATGGGAATGCAGTAGTAGTTGTGGTAGGGGGTGTTGGCAAGCATCAATACTAGGAGTGATTTTAGCTCAGGAGATAAAATAAAGCAAACGATTTCTTCCCACATATTAAAGTACATCAGAGAGAACTGATAGCCTTTCTTGCTAAAGTAAGCTGATGCAATGCTATTCTAAACTCTAGAAGTGTCTATCTACTCTCCTTTTTAACACCAGAATAACATTCTCATTTGGACAATTTTCTCATGTTACAGTCTTGAAGTTGATAGCTGCATAGCTGCTTCAGAGCCCTGGGTTGGGAGCTGAGACCCATGTTTTGTCAATGATTAGACAGTGGACTTGAGCAAGGCACTTCCAGAAGTAGGCATAAATTTCCTCATCCATGTACAGAAGTGTTGGGGTAGGTGAAAATGAAGATTCCATTCTGCTCCAATGGACTATAATATATTTAAAAACTTCGAAGGGTACATATCTATTTTTAAAGTGAGTTTCCTATAGTGGATCTCTGCTGTCTTTTTGACTGCGTATCTATTCACCTTGTCACTGGGCTTAGCTGGTAACCAAGAGACCTAAGGGAATTCCTGATGTAGATTTTTACCATGTAGATCTTTGCCGTGGACAGAATGTTTGTGTCCGCCACAAACTCACCTTTCGAAATCCTAGCCCCCACGGTGAGGGTATTAGGAGGTGAGGCCTTTGGGGGGTGATTAGGCCATGAGGGTGGAGCCCTCATGAATGGGATTAGTGCCCTTGTAAAAGAGACCCCAGAGAGCTCGCTTGCCCCATCCACCATGTGGGGACCCAGGGAGAAGACGGCCGTCTATAAACTAGGAAGTGGGCTCTCACCAGACACCGAATCTGCTGGTGCCTTGATTTTGGACTTCCCAGCTTCCAGAAATTGTGAGAAATAAATGTTTCAGCCAGCTATTCTATGGTATTTTACTTATAGCTGGCCGAACAGATGAAGACAGTCCTCTTGTTTTCAGTTCAACCACCCCTCTCTGCTTTTTCTTCTTCCTGGTGGTTAACTTAATGCAGACTCTCTGGGGTCTGGACTGGTCTTTGTCCCCTACAACCCCTAGGTGCTCCTATGTATTCAATGCTCTGTTAAGTCAGATGCCACTCCTGCTTCTGCTGCCCAGTTTTCCCACCCTGGTGGACATCCCTCCTCTGCTCTTTTTTCCTTCCTGTTTTCATTGTCCTTGCTGGTTGTAATTTTTGAAATGTCTGTACTGTCGTTTTCATGGGGTTTCAGGAAGTAAAGGAATAAACACTTGTATTCCTTTTGCCAGGTTTAACTAGAGAAATCACCAATGTGATATTTGATTAAAGGGATGAAATGGAAAATGTTGGGGAAAATTATTTTGGCAGCCATGTGTGAATAACGGAGTGGGATGGGTCAGGGACCAGAGACAGGAAATCAAAGAAGGCTGTTTCTCTAAGGATGATGGAAAAGGATGAAATAGGGGTTTCCTGATGAGAACAGGTTGAATCAGAAAGTTATATTTGGAGGAAGAGTAAGTAGGGTGTAATAACTTTTAAGGGACTGAATAACCATGGTCAACGGGGAAAGAAATGGAAGTAAATACTATGATTTGGAGCTGGTTGAGTGCTGTTAATTGGAGTCAGGGAAACTCTTAGTGTTAAAAAGGAGCTGGGCTTATATGAATTGTTGAAAAGTTTAACTCGGAAAGGAAAAAGCACCAAGGCAGGAATTAAAGGCACACGATTTCAGAGCAGGATTTTACTTTTATTTTGAGGTGGGTGAGACTTGACCTGAGCATAAAAGCAGTGAAGAGATTTAAGATGTTGGTGTGTGAACGGAAGGGGTATTTGGTGGGAGGCCTCCTGGTTTTGTCACTCAGAGCTCTTCCCAAAGCTGGAACTTTAGTGGTGCCATGAAGGCTGCTTTGCCTACAGGGTATTTTCCGAGTTTGATGGTTGCATGCTAATAATGACCCGGGTACAAAAGCTGCTGCAAATTAGAGGGTTGAGATTTATATACGTTGTGAGTTAAGTTTTATTTGGGGCAAAATGAGGACTACAGCCCGTGAGACTGCATTTCAGGTAGCTCTGAGGAGCTGCTCCAGCGAGGTAGGGGGGAAGGTCAGTATAGACATGATTTTGGTGAAGGGGGAGTACGTGCAATCAAGCACATACTCTTGGCAGAAGGTTCTGTTAGTCTCATGAAGGTTACTCTGCTACTCACGAGGAACGGGCGTCACCATGAAGGATTTTAGTGCTTTTCTAGATATGGGTGGTTAAACATTTATTTCTCATAATTTCTGGAAGCTGGGAAGTCCAAGATCAAGGCACTGGCACATTCTGTCTGGTGAAAGCCCACTTCCTAGTTTACTGATGGCCGTCTGGCCGTCTTCTCCCTGTGTCCCCACATGGTGGATGGGGCTCAAGAATTGGGCTCATAAGATTGTCTCCTGAAAACATCTAACTATCTGAAGGCCTGCTCTGCGAATTTTTCCCAGAACACAGAGTGTCTCATTCCTGGTCTCCATCCTGAGCTCCTTTCATGGGGTGTTGAAGGTCAGCAGCTGCAGCGGCTCATGATTTGATCCTTGTAGAGGTAGATGGCAAATGCCAATTTGTAGGTGACATATATATAAAATAGATAACCAACAAGGACCAAAAATGTATAGCACAGGGAACTCTATTCAACATTTTGTAATAACCTATAAGGGAAAAGAATCTGAAAAAGAATATATACACACACACACACACACACACACACACACACACACATATAAATGTGGGTATATATATATAAATGAATCACTTTGCTGTACACCTGAAACTAACACAACATTGTAAATTAACTTCAATTAAAAGAAAAAAAAGCTGTTGCAAACACTTGGAATCATCATCATTCTTCTTGGCTGATCACCTTTGGGTTTGCCAAAACCCATATCTACTGATAAAATGATCAGAGCTACCTAATTAGATGCTTATGACTAGTTATCTAACCTACATTTCTTGCACTTTTCTGTTCCTCTATATAGATTTTTGAGGGGACACTCACTGGTTTTCCTTAATTCCTAATGAATCCAACTTCAGCATCTGTGCCATGTTTAACATCTGCTGACTCACCCCTGGACACACTAGTTCTAAGGTTATAAGCTCCAACTGTGTGAAATCCCCCTCTTCTACCCTCTGGGTAGTTGACTGACTGCTCTCACCAGGCTTTTATGATTTCGCATCTGCATATATTTGACACCTCACTTCGTGTCTAGATGTTTCATTTACCTCTCAGGTCTTCATTGTAGAAACCACTTGAAAACTTTTTCATGAATTACAGCATTTTTGATGTGGTTACAATTCCATTCTGCCTGCTGCCAGCTTCTGGGATTCATCTCTTGCCTTTTTTCAGATCCCTGTGAAAGAATACCTTCCTCTTGACGATGTATTCTAAATTTAGAGGTGGATTTTTTTTTTCGTGGCTGTGTCTCAAGTGTTTCAGTGCGAGCAAAGTGTTTGGTGTAGTGTCATTATTATTTTAGGATTGTTCACACTTTTCAGAATCCTGCTTTGTCAGTTGCTGTGTGTATGTTCACAAGGCAGGGTCACAAAATTGGCACAAAAATTAAGAAATTATAACTTCCAAGGGGAAATTTGGGGAAACTTGGGACCTACAAATAGGAAGTTACTTTTTGTGTGACTTCTTTTAAGAATGAATTAATAATATTATTGATCCTAGAGAGAAAAAAATTGAGTACCTCATATAGATTAACATAAGGTGTTTATGATGGGGAAGGGCAAAAATGTACAGTTTGTGGGCTGCCCTGGTGGCGCAGTGGTTGAGAGTCAGCCTGCCGATGCAGGCGACGCGGGTCCGTGCCCCGGTCCGGGAAGATCCCACATGCCGCGGAGCGGCTGGGCCCGTGAGCCATGGCCGCTGAGCCTGTGCGTCCAGAGCCTGTGCCCCGCAACCGGAGAGGCCACAACAGTGAGAGACCTGCGTACCGCAAAAAAAAAAAAAAAAATGTACAGTTTGTGATGGAGCAGTTGGAAAGAAGGACAGAAATTTAAAAAAAAACACATTTCAGCCAAGGAACTAATCAGGGACAGTAAATAAATAAAATACTAATACTATTAAAATACTATTTTAATACTGTGTTGTGGTTTGAACTGAATAGATTATTAATACAGATAGAAGATAGAAGTAGTGAGAGAGTCCAGTAGCACGGGGTGAAAGTTATAGCTTATTGATTCATATCCTATTACTCTTCTCTCTTTTCATGGAATTTTTAAGAAGTGAATATGTTTTTATTTATGGGTAGTTACAGTAGGAGAATACTGAACTCTAGGCTGTTTACGTAAGGATAAAAAAGAGAGGCATTAATATATTATGTTAAGAATATACCTGGTGTTGGGAATTCCCTGGTGGCACAGTGGATAAGACTCTGTGCTCCCAACGCAGGGGGCCTGGGTTCAATCGCTGGTCAAGGAACTAGATCCCACATGCATGTCACAACTAAGAGTTTGCATGCTGCAACTAAGGAGCCCACTTGCCACAATTAGGGAGCCCACGTGCTGCAACTAAGGAGCCCGCCTGCCGCAGCTAAGACCTAGTGCAACCAAATAAATAAATAAATATTAAAAAAAAAAAAAGAATATACCTGGTGTGGTTGTGAAGCAAACCAAGAGACTCCTGGAACATGTTTTCAGTGTGTATCGTTACAGGAATTTTGAAGTAAGGCTACATGACCAGACCTGCAGGGATTCATCATTCTCCAAGTTTTCTATCAGTGAAGAAGTCTTGCATCATGTGTTTCTGAATAGATATGATATGTTGAGAAATGTCCTATGAAGCAAAAAATTCTTATAAAGTAAAAATTCATTTTTCTCCTCTTTATGTTAAACCTACAGACACATAAAATAGCAGTCGGAGTTTCTAACGACCGTGAGGGAAAGTGAATACCTACCTTCAGTTAATGTACTATAGCTGAGGCAGTTTAATCAGTCTGTCCATCCTCAGGTTGGGGGAAAAAAATGAGCAATTTTTATTAAGTTCTCTGAAATATTGAAAATAAATTCTCTGACCCCTCTGCTTCCCTGGAAAGCCACCTGGATATCTGGATTCACAGACTCTTCCACATTGCACTGGATGGGGCAGGTGCTTTGAGAATGATATGGAATTTAAAGATGAAAGTGAAGAATCTCTCCTTTTCTAGTCATAGCAATTAGAATTTTTAAATGAAATCTTTCAAACAGAAGCTTGGAAGAAATCCAAGTTGTTGGCTGTGTAGTTGCTAAGACCCTGTAGGTTTCATTGTTTTTCTCTTAACCTAATTGTCAGAGTGTTTCTGCTCTGACAAAGTTTTTGGAGTCCCTCATTCTTCTTGCGAGGTTCATGTTCATAAAGTATCCTGTCAGTTAACCTAGAAGTACCAAATAAAAGAGGTGGAGAAATATTATTTTTGCCCTACAATAAAATTCCTCAGTTGGATATATTAAGTTGAAAAAGCTAGAGGAGAGCCAGTGGATCAGAAATGAGACGCACACTGAAGAATCAATGGAAAGAAACCATCCAATAGAACTGAAAAGGGAATTGGATTATTAGATAAAAGCAAGTGCCCAGAAAGGGTGTGGTTTTAAAAACTTCCTGCTATAGGTAGATCCCTGAAATACCTTATTTTAGTCCTGCCATGATACAATGGGTATATAGGTGTGTGGGTCTGTGTGTGTGTGTGTGTGTGTGTTTAATGTTATGAAATAAGTGGACAAAACAGGCTTGATTATATCCTAAGAAAGCCAAATAGTAATAATATGTGATTCTTTCAAGTGAAAAATTACTTAAACCAGCAAATGGATAAAAGAATTATGTTAAAGTTAGGCTTAATATAAGTACTCCAGAAGACAGAAACTTGCAACACTTACAGTTGATGTGAGGTATCTCCTTAGCTAAGTTTTAGAAGTGTAAACCAGTTAGCACAACTGGTTATAAATTCCTGCTTTTGATGCTAAGGCTATAGGTTTCACTTCCCTCTTGAGCCAGATAGCTAAAACATATGGACTACTTAGTAAAGAGGTTTGTAGCATGGCTCCATACTATAGCCAGTTGTGAGCTCTGAGTAACCAATATGTGGCCACCCTTGCACAGATAACTCAGAATGTCTGCCCTGGTGATGCATCTTGGCACGACAGAGGCTGTGGAGTGTAGACAGTGACATTGCCCCACATTTGAGTAGAAGGTCCTGTCTTCGGATAGTAGCGCAGATAAAATCCCGTTGCACTCTGAATATGGTTTGGTCAAGAAATTGCTTTCCACAAAGTCTATGTAACTTGTAGCAGAAGCAGGCAGTGCTAATCTTTGGTAAGACCCCATTCTGTAATTGGTGTTGCTTGCTTCTGCAGTGAGTCTGGCATCTCCATCCGTCACCTGGAGTGCAAATTATGCACATATTTCTCTCTGTCTCTCATCAACTCAGGACTTTATAATGAGTCACTAAACCCCACTAAGGGTCAAGAGATATTGAAGCTGCCTGTACGTTCAATGTAAGCACGCGCCAAGATTCGTAGTATCAGTAGCAGAGAATCACTGGTCTCCGAAAAGTCTAGCGTTAAACACAGAGTCCTTGACAACTGCATTTTTACCATTCCAGCTACTGTATAGATGTGTATTTGCAGATTTCAGATGATTCCGTCTTCAACATGCAGTTGAAAATGCCCACTGCAGTTGGTAAAGTCTTTGTGAAGAGCCTCACTCTTGGTGTGGCTTCTCTGTGCTTTCACCTTCTCTCATCTGGGCAATTATCTCTACTTTACCTCTCTGATTTGGGGTGGGGAATAGTTTGGGGAAGCTTGAATTTTATCCAAGAAAAGACCCCAGGTTGAACAACACGAATGACCCTGTACCTCCCGTCTATTCCTGGCCCATCCCCTTTCCTGAATGGAGACATCAGCCCCATCTCTCCAGGAGAAGCCCATGTTCTCCGCCAGGAGCCCTCGGTGCCTTATTTAATCATCCCAACCTGGCTGGCATCCAGGTGCATAAGGACCATTCATTCACTTGCCTTTATCTTTTCAACAGCAAAGATGCCCCAGAGCCTTGTGAGGAAGCCTCTCTATTACTGGAAAAAAAAAAAAAAAAAGGAGAAGAGAGAGAAAAAAAATTACCATCTCTTATATTTGTAGTATACTTTATGGCTTACAGGCTTGATTTCTTGTGATTCTCTCCACAGTCCTATGAAATAAACAGACAATTGTTGACACTACTTTATTTAATAAAAAGACTAAGGCTCAGAAACCCAAATACATTAGTAAAAAACAAAAGCAAGAACTTTATAAAGTCCATCTCTCCTTCCATGCTATCCTTATAAACCATGCTTCCAAAGGTTTCTTTCCCAGGAAACTTTCTCTGTGACACCTGCCAGCTCCACTGATAGGAAAGTGTTGTCATTTGAAGAGAAGACAGGAGCCGTTCCCCGTAATCTTCTATTAGGGATCATGCAGGGCTGCAAAGGGGAGGACTGCAATTACACCTCTGCAGGGATTTTCAAGTGTTAATTACCTCAATGTTCCTGAAGCCCTGAGTTATTGCTTGGCACAGCTAAAGCTGTAGGGTGTAGAAAATAATGTTGCCGTAAATTTAAGAGTAGAAGGCCCTGTCTTTGGACAGTCATACAGATAAAATCCCAGTGCAGTTGCTACATTGTATAGGTTGTTAAGAAATTAGTTTCTGCACAGTGTAATTTTCTGTTTTTCTACTAGCAGCAGCTGAAAAATATCTACTATAAATTTCTTAGGCTCCCAAAACGGATGTGGGTTGGCGAAAGGTAGGAGGGGCGTGGAAAGAAAGTATATACATATTCTCCTATAATAAATAAATGCCTAGCAAATAAATAAGGCCTAGAAGATAAGCAATGACAAGAAGGTCTCAGACGTATGGCATCGTCTTGGATATGTCCCAGCATTTAAAAATCAAAATCGTTCTGACTCTGTACTTTGCCCTCCACTGTGGGACATAAAAGCAGGGCCTTTCAATGAGACTGCTCAGTACAGAAAAGCTTCACCTGGTGCAGGGACTGATCATATAGAATATCTTCTAGGGAGTGTTCAAGTCAAAGACGTGACGGTCATTCATCTCAGGAATCTGAAAGCCCAGAGAGCTTCATACTTTTCGTTACACTAGGTGATTTTTAAATTTTGTAGGTTTCAGTAGACCACATGTTTGTGTCCCCTCTAAATTCATAAGTTAAATCCTAATGCTCAGTATGATGGTATTGGGGGGTGAGGTTTTGGGGAAGGGAGGTGGAGACCTCATGAATGGAATTAGTGCCCTTACGAAAGAGACCGCAGAGATTTCCCTTGACCCATCCACCATGTGAGGACACAGGGAAAGGATGGCCATCTATAAACCAGGAGCTAGGCACTGGCACCTTCATCTTGGACTGGGAAAAGTGCATCTGTTGTTCATAAGCCACCCAGTGTATTGTATTCTGTTCTAGGAGCCCAAACAGGCTAAGATTTGGGCCGAAGGTTTATATTAACCGTGTGAGCTTCATACCCAAATAAGAGGAAACTGTCCCTGAAATCATGATAAATGCACATTCATGTTTAGGTGTAAGCTAACATGATACATTGGCCATATGTAGACATCAGTCATAATTAATGACTATCGTCCATCCTTTGTGTTACGTCCCACTTCTCACCCACCACCTCGTCTGTCTCTTATCTGGCATCTTCAACTATCGTCACGTAAATGAAGAGAATATTCAAAGAGTGCAAAATGGGTTCTAGACAACTATCCCGGGCACCCACCCATGCACTCTCAGTAGCGCTATCAGCCTTAGCAAGGAGACAGCAGCACTGAAATCAAATTGATTTTTTTGAAATCACAAGTTATTCGTTGGAAAATGGGGAATGAAGATAACCAGCATTTTTATTTTTTATTAAGGTGGATAGAATCATTCTTTTCTAGAAATGGTTTGTTTGAAGATAACAACCCAGTAGTGGCTTAAGAACTATCTATTGGTTAGGAAAACAGGTGGTATAAGCTTTCTTATTGTTATCTTACTAAAAGTAATTATTTGCTAGAAGGCATGAGCAGATTCTCCCCTTTGTTACTTATTTATCACTGAAGGCTTTTCAAAATACTTCCACTGCAGCTTTTTATTTGAACTAAAGTGATGCTTTTCAGCTCTCAAAAGAACAGCAGTAACAACAAAAACCTTTCATGATAAAAATATAAATAGATAAAACACTCTGGAAATAAAAACTCTGCTCAGTATAGCTGAAACTATCAAGAAGGAATTAAGACTGCAAGCCCTCTGCCCCGTGGGGTAGGACAGTTCCCTAGGTCAGTGCTGCTGTAATTCACAAAGAGCTCTGCTTTTAGACACAAGTACTGTACACAAGTTTTAAGTCATTTCATCATCAAAACAACCCTAGGCACTGTCATTATATTTTTCTTAAATTGAACTCTTGTTGATTTACAATGTTGTGTTAATTACTGCTCTACAGCAAAGTGATTCGGTTTTATATATATATAATATATATATATATTATATATATATACACACATATATATATGATATACATATTAATTAATTTCTGTTTTTTAGTGAATCAGTGATACATATACATATGTTCCCATATCTCTTCCCTCTTGCATCTCCCTCCCTCCCTCCCACCCTACCTATCCCACCCCTCTAGATGGTCACAAAGCACCGAGCCGATCTCCCTGTGCTATGCGGCTGCTTCCCACTAGCTATCTGTTTTACGTTTGGTAGTGTATATATGTCCATGCCACTCTCTCGCTTTGTCACAGCTTACCCTTCCCCCTCCCCATATCCTCAAGTCCATTCTCTAGCATGTCTGCGTCTTTATTCCCGTCTTGCCCCTAGGTTCTTCATGACCTTTTTTTGTTGTTGTTGTTTAGATTCCATATATATGTGTTAGCATACGGTATTTGTTTTTCTCTTTCTGACTTACTTCACTCTGTATGACAGACTCTAGGTCCATCCACCTCACTACAAATAACTCAGTTTCGTTCCTTTTTGTGACTGAGTAATATTCCATTGTATGTATGTGCCACATCTTCTTTCTCCATTCATCTGTTGATGGACACTTAGGTTGCTTCCATGTCCTGGCTATTGTAGATAGAGCTGCAATGAACATTGTGGTACATGACTCTTTCTGAATTCTGGTTTTCTCAGGGTATATGCCCAGTAGTGGAATTGCTGGGTTGTATGGTAGTTCTATTTTTAGTTTTTTAAGGAGCCTCCATACTGTTCTTCATAGTGGCTGTATCAATTTACATTCCCACCAGCAGTGCAAGAGGGTTCCCTTTTCTCCACACCCTCTCCAGCATTTATTGTTTGGAGATTTTTTGATGATGGCCACTCTGACCGGTGTGAGATGATATCTCATTGTAGTTTTGATTTGCATTTCTCTAATGATTAATGATGTTGAGCATTCTTTCATGTGTCTGTTGGCAGTCTGTATATCTTCTTTGGAGAAATGTCTATTTAGGTCTTCTGCCCATTTTTGGATTGGGTTGTTTGTTTTTTTGATATTGAGCTGCCTGAGCTGCTTGGAGATTAATCCTTTGTCAGTTGCTTCATTTGCAAATATTTTCTCCCATTCTGAGGGTTGTCTTTTCGTCTTGTTTATGGTTTCCTTTGCTGTGCAAAAGCTTGGAAGTTTCATTAGGTCCCATTTGTTTATTTTTGTTTTTATTTCCATTTCTCTAGGAGGTGGGTCAAAAGGGATCTTGCTGTGATATATTCTTTTTTATATTCGTTTCCATTATGGTTTATCATAGAGTATTGAATATAATTCTCTGTGCTATACAGTGGGACCTTGTTGTTTATCCATCCTATATAATAGTTTGCATCCGCTAATCCCAAACTCCCAATCCATCCCGCCCCACCTCTCCTCTCTCTTGGCAACCACCAGTCTGTTATCTATGTCTGTGATTCTGTGACTGTTTCATAGATAGGTTCATTTGTGTCATAGTTTAGATTCCACATAGAAGTGATATCATATGGTATTTGTCTTTCTCCTTCCAACTTACTTCACTTAGTATGATAATCTCTAGGTCCATCCATGTTGCTGCAAATGGCATTATTTCATTCTTTTTTATGGCTGCATAGTATTTCATTGTGTATATGTACCACATCTTCTTTACCCATTCATCTGTCGATGGACATTTAGGTTGTTTCCATGTCTTGGCTATTATGAATAGTACTGCTATGAACATTGGGGTGCATGTGTCTTTTTGAATTATAGTTTTGTCTGGATATATGTCCAGGAGTGGGATTGCTGGATCATATCGTAGTTCTATTTTTAGTTTTATGAGGAACCTCCAAACTGTTTTCCACAGTGGCTGCACCAACGTACATTCCCACCAACAGTGTAGGAGGGTTCCCTTTTCACCACACCCTCACCAATATTTGTTATTTGTAGACTTTGTAATGACGTCCATTCTGACTGGTGTGAGGTGATACCTCACTGTAGTTTTTATTTGCATTTCTCTAACAATTAGCGATATTGAGCATCTTTTCATGTGCCTATTGGTCATCTGTATTTCTTCTTTAGATAAATGTCTATTTAGGTCTTCTGCCCATTTTTCGATTGGGTTGTTTGTTTTTTTATTGTTGCAGGAGCTGTTTGAGTTGCCTGAGCTGTTTGTATATTTTGGAAATTAAACCCTTGTCGGTTGCATCATTTGCAAATATTTTCTCCCATTTTGTAGGTTGTCAGAGTCACTATCTTTATTTTACGGATAAAGAAACTGAGGCCCAGAGACGTTAAGTAATTTGCCCAAGTTACACAGCTCGTAAACTAGAATTTGAACCCAAGGACTCTGTCACTAGAGTCTGCTTGTTCACGCACAGCCCATCAGCAGAATTTGGTTTGGAGTATAGGACAAATTCATCCTTGAAAAACTCAACTCAAAAACTGAAAAGAGGCTTCTCATCTAATCTTTCTTTCCCATCCTCTCTTCTTAAGCAGCATGGTTGAATGTTAATGAGTCTGTATTTTATTCAACCTCAGCCAGTCATTTGGGGATAATTAATCTGAGTTTTACACATCTAGCCTTTCTTTTAATGAGTAAGCTCTGAGCAAAGCATGCTTCCACCAGTGGGTATTTGCTTCTACTTGTAGACTCAAATGAGTAGCATATATTTGGTTCCTGTTTTGCTGCACTTGTTATTGGATTTGATAGTAAAGAGGAATAGGGAAATCATTAATCAGAGTATAACAATTTGTTTTAGCAACGGATTGTGGGAACCCTGACATGCATAAACACCTAAACCCATCAACAAAAGACAAACAGAGCCCGTGATTTGCACGACTGACACGTAGGCGCTAGTCATTCCAAGGCAGAGTCAGTGGTGTTCAGAGAAAACGGTGTCAGCAAGCCACATTTGCTGTTTCAGGGATGCCCAGCATAAGTA
>NW_006795975.1:56838-60001 GCF_000442215.2 Lipotes vexillifer | reverse complement strand
AAAAAAAAAAAAAAAAAAAAAAAAAAAGACAGAACCACGTTGCTTTCCCAGCCCCAAAATGAAGGGAAGCTTCTTACTTTTTACCATGCTTGAGGATTGGGGGCATCCTTGAATTTTGTTTCATAACATACCTGGTCGTAGTTCCCCAAGATTCTGCAAGTTCCTGAGAGATTCTTAAAATCCTTGAAGGTGTAGAAAGGAGATGAATCTAGAAACCATGCACTGCTTCAGAGTATAGGACCTAAGAGTTACTTGGGCTACAGGATTGCTCAAGGGGGTAGGGCTTGGGCTTAGAGAAGAGATGGGATAAGCCTTTGACTAAGTGGGAAGATTTACACTGGAAGGCTCAGTGCTTCCAGCCTCTTTTATGATGAGCTGTGTTTTGAGTCAGGGGGGAAAAATCAGAGTTCCCTGGAGATTAAATATATTTGTATATATTTTCATCTTCAGCCTGCCTCAGCGAGACTAGGGAAGGGCTGTGACAGTGGCACCAGGTGGAGGGAGAGGCACCCCTGCCAGGGTGATTCACTTTTTTTTTTTTTAACATCTTTATTGGAGTATAATTGGTTTACAATGGTGTGTTAGTTTCTGCTTTATAACAAAGTGAATCAGTCATACATATACATATGTTCCCATCTCTCTTCCGTCTTGCGTCTCCCTCCCTCCCACCCTCCCTATCCCACCCCTCCAGGCGGTCACAAAGCACCGAGCTGATCTCCCTGTGCTATGCGGCTGCTTCCCACTAGCTGTCTGCCTTACGTTTGGTAGTGTATATATGTCCATGCCTCTCTCTCACTTCATCCCAACTTACCCTTCCCTCTCCCCGTATCCTCAAGTCCATTCTTTAGTAGGTCTGTGTCTTTATTCCCGTCTTACACCTAGGTTCTTCATGACCTTTTTTTTTTTTTTTTTGATTCCATATATATGTGTTAGCATACGGTATTTGTCTTTCTCTTTCTGACTTACTTCACTCTGTATCACAGACTCTAGGTCCATCCACCTCACTACAAATAACTCAATTTCGTTTCTTTTTATGGCTGAGTAATTAATATTCCATTGTATATATGTGCCACATCTTCTTTCTCCATTCATCCGATGGTGGACACTTAGTGCTTCACTTTTTTTTCTTTTAATTTATATTTATTTATTTTTGGCTGTGTTGGGTCTTCGTTTCTGTGCGAGGGCTCTCTCTAGTTGAGGCGAGTGGGGCCCACTCTTCATCACGGTGCACGGGCCTCTCACTGTCGCGGCCTCTCGTTGCGGAGCACAGGCTCCAGACACGCAGGCCCAGTAGTCGTGGCTCACGGGCCCAGTTGCCCCGCGGCATGTGGGATCTTCCCGGACCAGGGCTCAAACCCGCGTCCCCTGCATTGGCAGGCGGATTCTCAACCACTGCGCCACCAGGGAAGCCCCAGTGCTTCACTTTTATACTCTTGTTCTAATCCTTGCACATTACATATAAAAGAATGTGAAAGGTTAAAAAGAAAACGGCAAAAACTTTGGAGCCCGACAGCCGAAGGCTTCAACCACAGCTCAGCCATTTGCTCTCTGTCTGTCACTGGGCAAGCTTCTCTTCCTTTCTAAGTCTCAGTTTACTCGTTGGTGAAATGGGAATGTCACCGTCTAATTCGCAGTACTGTTGAGGGGATTTTATAAGATTGTCTAGTTAAAAAGCTAAGCCAGAGCCTGGTGTGGGGCAGTCATAAAATTAATGAAAACAAATATTAGCATTTTTAAGCTATACCCGTTAAACTCTCCCTATGAAACAGTAGTTTACCAGATTGACTACTTTGGCAGGATTAACTGAATAATTAACTCAAAGGACTGAACCTGATTGATTTTAACCAAGTTTAACTAATTCCCTCCCACCACAGACTGGAATTATTTGACTGGTAATGATTTTTTTTTTTGGTTTCTGATTGATTCAGCCTTAACACAGTACAAATATGCTGGTATTTACCAAGTCACAGGGATATAGCAACATGCAAAAACCTGGTTTCAAAAAAATTGACTAAAAGGTTTATTTCTCCATATGTTTGGGGGTTTTTTGTTTTTATAAATTTATTTATTTCATTTATTTATTTTTGGCTGCGTTGGGTCTTTGTTGCTGCCTGTGGGCTTTCTCTAGTTGCGGTGAGCGGGGGCTCCTCTTCATTGGGGTGCGCAGGCTTCTGATTGCGGTGACTTCTCTTGTTGTTGAGCACGGGCTCTAGGCGCGTGGGCTTCAGTAGTTGTGGCATGCAGGCTCAGTAGTTGTGGCTTGCGGGCTCTAGAGCGCAGGCTCAGTAGTTGTGGGGCACGGGCTTAGTTGCTCCATGGCATGTGGGATCTTCCCGGACCAGGGCTCCAACCTGTGTCCCCTGCCTTGGCAGGCAGATTCTTAATGACTGCGCCACCAGGAAAGTCCCCTCCACATGTTTTTATAAATAGTGCACCTTAAGGAACCTTCTAAATAAGAAAGGGAGGACATACCCTGGACAGTTTATAAGTCAATGTCAAGAAATAAACACAGGGATAGATTCTGCCTCTCTGCCTTTTGTCTGTCCCAGAGCAAACCAGTGTAGGAAAATTGGCAAAAATTATGGAATGAAATGATTAGAAAAAGACAATGAGTGGGTTTTTTGCCCAGGATTATTTGGAAATATAAAATGTACTTCTCATTTGCAGCATGCATATGTTTTTTTAATTGTAAAATAAAGTTGGAAGCATATGAAGCACTCGAAAAAGCTAGTTTATGAGTAATTCAAAAGGACCAGACAGGGGTGGGACATGTGTCACATGTAATCCACTGAACAGGTAATGATTGCATTGAGTGTCAGCCCATTAAGAAACATCTGCCTTCCCAACTGCCACCAGGCTAAATTATGCTCATGTCTTAAAGAATGTCTTCACTGTTGATAAATAATATATGTGAAGATATTTTATGGATTAACTTAAAATGTGTTGTATTCTTCAGTTCTGTCGGAAACCCACTCATTGTTGAAGAACATTTGATTCAATTTCTGCTGATTATGATTATCCTGTTTCTGACTTCAAAGTCTCATCCCCAAAACCAGTTAAGACCATTTTTATCAGCATCTCCTAAAAATAATTATTAAAAAATTAATATTCGGCCTCCTTTAAATTCATTTTCTCAGTGCTTTTTTTTTTTTTTTTTTTGTGG
>NW_006795975.1:46785-56303 GCF_000442215.2 Lipotes vexillifer | reverse complement strand
CTCACGGGCCCAGCCGCTCCGCGGCATGTGGGATCTTCCTGGACAGGGGCACGAACCCGTGTCCGCTGCATCGGCAGGCGGACCCCCCAACCACTGCACCACCAGGGAAGCCCTCTCAGTGCTTTTTAATAGTCCCTAGCCAGGGTCTTTGAGAACTATTTTATTTTATTTTTAAAGATTTTTTTTTTTTGATGTGGAACTTTTTTAAAGTCTTTATTGAATTTGTTACAATATTGCTTCTGTTTTATATTTTGGTTTTTTGCCCCGAGGCACGTGGGATCTCAGCTCCCCTGATCAAGCATTGAACCCTCACCCCCTGTATTGGAAGGGGGAGTCTTAACCATTGGACCGCCAGGGAAGTCCTGAAAACTATTTTAATCTTAAGTTTAGGGTGTTACTTATCAAAGTTTCTAAAATGCCTTGAAAAAGCATCTCCAAAATCTTCTGTCATATTGGTTGTGACTAGTGAGGGCTCACAATTAAACTGAAATAGTGCTTTGTGAACCGGGCAAACTATTTTCCTTTATTCTTTGCTCTAAAGACTATACTAATAAATCTGTAAATGATCTGTAAATCCTTAAATTCACTACATTTGTCTATAACTTTGTTACCATTGTTAGGAATCATATAAAATGCAAATGGACTTATTACAAGCACATGCATAGGAGTATTATGGTATCATGTATTATTTAATAATAGCTTAAGTTATTTCAGGTAGAATGGGAAAAATGTATATGTTGGAGAAACTCCCAGATGGGAATTTTATAAAGGGATGTTAGAGAAAAGAGGACTTGCCTGGGCTCTGGCAGTAGAGCAATTGATGGGAATTCAGAGAAGGAGGGGGAAGGATTTTCTTGGGTTGACCAAAGGTCTGAGAACAAGAACATATGGGGTGGAGTCAAGGTGAAATGGTGAAAAGAGCTGGTTTTGAGGACGGGCTCTGTCTCTTACTGATTGTCTAACTGTGACCAGGTGATTTACTTTTACTGACTCTCAGTTTATCAGTGAAGAAAGATTTGACATGTGTATCTTCAGTGTCCTTTCCTGTGCTACAATTTGTATGATGTTATTCCAACATCCAAGGCAAGGTCACACCCCGTATCCTTGCTCCTATGATCCTGTTAAGACACAACCTGGGACTCTGTCTCCTGACACTCTCTTCTTCATTTGCAGTGCACACGTTGCCACTTGAATTATGTTTCCCACTACTGCTGCTCTGCATAATTTATGGAGTGTTGTTTTCAAGGGCAGTTTCGGTCTTTAAGTGACCTTATTTCCCAGAGAACGTATTATTCAGATATTTCTACCATCAGAATTACAGAATCCTGGGGTATCTGAGTGTAAAGGGCCTTTGGAGGAAACTGCTGTTTAAGGGAATATTTTTTTTTAATTATTGATCAACACTTACTCTATGTGATAAAAGCTGCAAAATAAAAATGGCTACACAAGTAATTGCTGAGTTGAAAATGGAAGTGTCAATTTAGGTACAATCTTCTAATTAAGCTGATTGTTAGTCGTAATTGTCAGTAGTTCTGCTTTTAATATGAAACTGCTCCTACACTTTTAGGGAATATAGTTTAAGGAAACCGTTTCTACACATGTTTCTATACATGTTTAGTGGGTGACTTTATCAAAACGAAGCAGTCAGGCTCTTGTTTCTACACTCCTTTCAGCTTCATCATCATCAACATCTTCAAAGCTAATACTGTTAGAGCCTTTCCTACGTAATAGTGTCCTGGATCAGCTTTCCCCAGAAACAGACTCTAAGATGGAGAGTCATGTGCAGGAAGTTTATTGGGAAATGGTCTTGTGACCAACACCTGTAAGAGAATGAGCAAAGCAGGATGAGACAGAAGGAGAAGCTGGGTTCAGTGTCATCATAGGAGAGGTCTCTTTTGCTCCCATAGGCAGATCTGGACCTTGGCTTTCAGAAATTGTCCTGAAATGACACAGGAGTGCCTTGACTGTATGCTCTCTCCTTGATCAAGCATTGGATGTAGGAACCTCTCAGAAAGACACAGCTCCCTGGCTGCGGGCAATTCCCAGAGAGTGACGCAACTGAGAACCATCCTCACCAACAGCAGTGCAGGGAGGCACGGGTGCCTCAGTCCAGACAAGGGGATCCCCATGACCAGGCACATAAGGAGCATGCATATACGGTGTGTCTTATATAATCACAGCAACGACTCTACAGTTAGCTGTGTGATTCTCCCATTATTACCATGAGGAGGTGGAAGCTTAGAGAATTAACTTGTTCAAGGTCACACGGCAGTATGTGGGTGTGGCCAGATTCTTAGATCTTTCTGACCAAAGTCTGAGCTTTTCCTTTTCTGCATCTTCTAAGGATTTGACCATCCAGATAAAGTCCACCTGAAATCATCACGTTACCTTGAACTAGGCTTCGCAGTTTAGTTCCGAATTCATGACAGTACCGTAGCAGAGTTATACCAATATCAGATACAATTCCACCATTTTAAAGGACTTCTTTGTATCTATATTAGGGATCCAAAAAATGTGGCACATTATTTACACTAAGTAATGGTCTTAACCTGTAAGGTATTTTATTCCACATCTAATATTTTGTTTGTGTACACATTTTGCTAAAATATGGTTCTATTGAACTCCATAACCCCTGAATATCATTGTCTGCAGTTACAGAATTTGGGAAATCGTGCTTGGGTGGATGGGGGTGGGGGGTGGAATTTGATGTAGAGTGTATGTAATATCTATCTCCTATTTTTAAAAGATAAGTCTCAAGCCATATAATATATGTAAAACATCTTGATAAGTACTCACTGACTATCAGGTGTAATATGTTATGACAAAGTAAGAAAAGAATAATTATGAGAGAGGCAGTGTTTGAAAATTTGACCCTAGCCCAGTTCTTCCCTTGATTGTGTGTAAAATCTTTAATGACATTTTTGTAAATAAGTTCATTTGTATCCTTTTTTTAGATTCCATATATAAGTGCTATCATGTGACGTTTGTCTTTCTCTGTCTGACTTCCTTCACTTAATATGATAATCTTTTTTTTTTTACATCTTTATTGGAGTATAATTGCTTTACAATGGTGTGCTAGTTTCTGCTTTATAACAAAGTGAATCAGTTATACATATACATATGTCCCCATCTCTCTTCCGTCTTGCGTCTCCCTCCCTCCCACCCTCCCTATCCCACCCCTCTAGGTGGTCACAAAGCACCGAGCTGGTCTCCCTGTGCTATGCAGCTGCTTCCCACTAGCTAGCTATTTTACGTTTGGTAGTGTACATATACCCATGCCACTCTCTCGCTTTTATTTACAAAACAGAAATAGAATCACAGACACAGAAAACGAACTTGCGGTTACCAAAGGGGATAGTGGGAGTGGGGAAGGGATAAATTAGGAGTTTGGGATTAACACACGCACACTACTATATATAAAATAGATTATCAACAAGGACCTACTGTATAGCACAGGGAACTCTACTCAATATCTTGTAATAACCTATAATGGAAAAGAATTTGAAAAATTAAATATATATATATATATGTATAACTGAATCACTTTGCTTTACACCTGAAACTAACACAGCACTGTAAATTAAACATACTTCAATTTTTAAAATGGTTAAAAAAGACATCCACCCCAAATGTGATGGTGGGCACAAAAGGAAAAAGAAATGACATTTTTAAGTTGTAATTTTCTTCCAGAAATGTGTTTTGGTAGTCTGTGTTGATGTGACTTCCACACATTTTGTTTTCATAACTAATATGTGTATGTCTAAACGACACCAAATAAATTAGCTTGCTTTTAGATAAGTAATTGAAAAGAGCTTTGGCTCATAGAGATAAAATTGTAAAAAGGAATAATATTCAAATATAGTTATATTATTTTTCAGTGTTCTCTACACACTGGTAATTGAGGATTTTGTCTGGGTTTTTTTACACTGTGGAAAGCATTGTATTTCTTGTGTGTTCTCAGTCTCCCCATTCTGGCCTCACTTAACACACCGCATTAATTAGTATTCCTCTTGACAATGTGGCAGAAAACCCAACTCAAGCTGGCTTAAACAAAAATGGAATTTATGGATCCGGGTAATGAAAAAATCAGCATTAGGTCTTGCCCCAGGCCAGGAAGTCAGGCAACTCTCAACCTCCCGCTCCACCTCTCACTTCTCCTTTTACTGTCTTTGTTGAATTGTCAGATTGGCCCTTTCTCCCTGATGGCAAGACGGCTAAAGCAGTTTCAGTGTATATCCTCTCTTATCCTACATAAGGAAAGCACACCTGCCTCTCTCCCCGTGGTCCAGCAGAAGTCTCCTTTATCCCTCAGTTGTTCTGGACCCATCACTGTGGCTGGATCAAGCCGGAACCAAATGCAACCAGGAGTAGAGTCAACAGCAGCCAGTCTCCAAAGATGTTTCCATGGATGGCAGCAGAGGCAGCCCTCACTCTCGGAGTATAACTGGGATTTTTTTTTTCCCCAAAGGAATCTGAGGAAATGAATGCTGAATAGCTAAAACTCAATGAATAGCCATCACTACTCCTTGAATCTATAAAGTTGATGTCTCAGTAAGTTGCCAACACACTTATATCCTAGATCGTGTGATATTTTGTGTGCCCTATGGGTCTAAAATGAAAATAAGCTAAGAAATAAACTCTTTCTAACAAACAGTAAAATGAAGCTTCATGGGAGAGGAAAAATATGCACAGAACACATCCTAGGTGCAGGTGTGAGTTAAATGCAAAGCATCTTTACCTATTCACGAATGCTGAGTTTCCGTGAACCTTGAGATACTGTTTTTATTTCTATGAGAAACTTCCCTTCAAGTTCACTGTGAGTGGATAATTTTGAAAACTGTCTTTTAACATTGCAGGAAGGATGTAGAATACCCCTGTCAATCAATCAGTTTAGAAAGCGTTGATGGGTAGCAGCTTGTCAAGGTTACTCCTGTCAAATGGAAGAGGCACGTTTAAACATGAGTGCATTATTCTCAATGTTTGATTTTTGTCGTGAGTTTTAATAGCATTTGTGATTGTTCCTGTGTTTAATAGCATATGTGATTGCTCCTACATAGATATATGTAGGAGACGACTCTTTCCATTAACTTTGCCAGAATATAATCTTATAATCTAATACAAGTAACAGAGCTGATGGGTCTCTTTTCCTAGCAAGTTTTCAGAATTTATACATCTAGCTCATCTGAACATTACAAGGGTGATTGATTATAATTGGTGGACTAGAAAAAAGTAATTCTAAGCCTTATTCTGGAGTTCTGCATAAACTGAATGAGTTTCATAGTCATACGTTGAAGACTGCTTTCAAATAAGGCATCTGCTTATGAATAAACACATTACTGAATGCATACCTTTGACGGGGCTAAGAATTTTCCTCCTCTTCCAATATTGAAATGGTTCTCTTGCCACAGGTGGGGGTGAAAGCACAGGTTGCCAGAAAGTGTTGGTGGGGAGGGGATTATAGGAAAGGATCTGGATGTGAAACTGCCCCCTAGGGCTGAGAAACACTTAAGGGACAAATCCAGATACAGGCAATTGAAGATGTTCCACTGGGCAAGTCTGTACCAAGACAATCAGTGATGCTCCAGGGAAGCCCAGTTTAGTCTAAGAAAGAAAGGAGCAGTAGGTTCACAAGACAACGAGAGGAAACACAGCAACAGTGGATTCAGAAGCAACGTGGATGGACCTAGAAATTATCATATTAAGTAAAGAAAGACAGAGACAAACAAATATTATATAGTACCACTTATATGTGGAATCTAAAAAATGATACAAATGAACATATTTACAAAACAGAAACAGAGTCACAGATGTAGAAAACAAACTTATGGTTACTAAAGGGGACGGAAAGACGGATAAATTAGAAGTTTGAGATGAACGTATACACACTACTCTATATAAAATAAACAATAAGGAGTTAGCTACTGTAGGGCACAGGGAACTATATTCAATATCTTGTGATAACCTATAATGGAAAAGAATCTGAAAAAGAATAGATATATACATACATGTATAACTGAGTCACTTTGCTGCACACCTGAAACTAACACAACATTGGAAATCACCTATACTTCAGTTAAAAAGAAAAGACGAACCACAGATTCCTCAGGGATCCATGAAGGAAACCAGAGTCTGGGGCGATGTTGTCAGAAAGATAACTTCCACTCCTAAGCTTATGAACAAGATTTCAGATTCAGGATCTTTTAGTATGTATCCAGGAGGGATTCGAATTCTGGGGAATGATCTAGCCTGGAACTCAGAGCAGAAGAATGTGACAGAAATGCAACAATCAATCAGAAGAGGGTACCAACTGGAAACTTAGTCTCAGAAATATTCCATTGTATTTATGTATACATACATATATATGTGTGTGTGTATATATATATATATATATATATATATATATATAAATAGGATGTATGTTTTATATATACACACACACACATACATATTATATATATATATATATATACACACCTCACAGACTCACAGGCACGGAGAACAGACTTGTGGTTGCCAAGGGGGAAGAGGGGAGGGAGAGGGAAGGATTGGGAGTTTGGGGTTAGTAGATGCAAACTATTATATAAAGAATGGATAAACAAGGTCCTGCTGTATAGCACAGGGAGCTATATTCAGTATCCTGGGATAAACCATCATGGAAAAAAATATAAAAATGTACGTATATATGTGTATAAATGAGTCACTTTGGTGTACAGCAGGAATTAATACAACATTGTAGTTCAACTATACTGCAGGAATTAGCACAACATTGTAAGTCAACTATACTTCAATTAAAAATAAAATAAAAATAAAGAAACAAAGCATAAGTCAGGACTGGCCTCACAAATTGTGATCTGTTGTCCAGCAGCTCCAGTATCACCTTGAAGTTTGTTAGAAACGCAGTATCGGGGCTTCCCTGGTGGCGCAGCGGTTGAGAATCTGCCTGCTAATGCAGGGGACACGGGTTCGAGCCCTGGTCTGGGAGGATCCCACATGCCGCGGAGCAGGTAGGCCCGTGAGCCACAACTACTGAGCCTGCGCGTCTGGAGCCTGTGCTCCGCAGTAAGAGAGGCCACGATAGTGAGAGGCCCGCGCACCGCGATGAAGGGTGGCCCCCGCTCGCCACAACTAGAGAAAGCCCTCGCACAGAAACGAAGACCCAACACAGCAAAAAAAATAAAATAAATAAATTAATAAACTCCTACCCCCCCCCCACCAAAACAAAAGAAAAGAAGCGCAGTATCTTGGGCCTCCCCAAGATAAACTGAATTAAAATCTGTACTTTAACAAAATTTTCAGGTGTTTTATGTGTCCATTAAGGTTAGAGAGGTTCTAGAACCCAGGGCAAGGCCAACGGGCTGAAAATTGGCCTTGAATCTAGATCTTTAATTGCTGAGCCTTAGGGACACTGGTGTCTTAGAGCATCCTGTGCCCAGTTCTTTTCCTCCATCTTTTCATTTAATCTGTACATCCATTCTGTGAGATGTACACTCCCGTCATTTATAAATCAAGGAACTGAGATTCAGAAGAGTTAAATAACCTGCTCTAGATTAAACTACTTATAAATGATGTGACCAGGATTTTTTAAACTCTTTTTATTATGGAAATTTTCAAGGACTCACAAAAGTAGAGAATGATATAAAGAACCGTGTATCCTCATCGCTTCAGTAATTGTCAACATTGTGCCACTTTTGTTTCATCTTCCCCCATCACAACACATGTACTCTCTTCCTCTTTTTTCCTCCCTTCCAGCCTGGACTGAATGTGGGCCTGGCTGCAGAGACTGTGTTATTTCTACCACACTCATCACCTACTTGAATCGCGCTGATTGTTACCAGGAACAGAGCCCAGAGCCAGAGTAAGTGGAGCAAACAGGCAACAGGGAGAGAAGAATCAGACAGACCCAAAGACACTTACTGAAAAGGGATTCTTCAGCCAGTGCATCCCTCTATGAGTGAGAGATTTCTTGCTTCCAGAAGTAGTCTGTTCCTCAGTGGATGAACATTTGTGAGCATCTACAGTACACTAGGCGCTGTGCCAAGTGACCTGGTGTGCAAGGCTTTGCACAGCATGGCCCCCGCCTATCTCCCCAGCTCACCTCCCACCCTGTGCTCACTCTCCAGTCTCATGCACATAACAGACCGCAGCTCCAAGGTCGTCTAGAAAGGTCACTACACAGGGTGTTTCCTCTGAATGGAATAGTTTGCACCTCATCATCCAATTTCTACTTCTCTTTTAAACCCAAATATATGGACTCTTCTGGTGGCACAGTGGTTAAGAATCTGCCTGCCAATGCAGGGGACACAGGTTCAATCCCTGGTCTGGAAGACCCCACATGCCACGGAGCAACTAGACCCATGTGCCACAACTGCTGAGCCTGTTCTCTCGAGCCCGCAAGCCACAACTACTGAGCCCACGTGCCACAACTGCTGAAGCCTGCGCGCCTAGAGCCTGTGCTCCGCAACAAAAGAAGCCACCGCAATGAGAAGCCCGTGCACCGCAACAAAGAGTAGCCCCCGCTCACCGCAGAGAAAGCCCGCGCACAGCAATGAAGAGCCAACACAGCCAAAATTAAATAAATAAATAAATAAATTTTAAAAATAAATAAATACATAAACACCAAAATATATCTGACCCAGAACAGCTTTCCTTGGCCATCTTCCCCCACGCCCTCCCACTACCTCACACAAACATGGACTAAGTTGTGTTTCACGTTATGAACGCCTCATACTTAGTATCACAGTCTGGAATCTGAGCTCTGATGAACAGTGACAGCTCTGTCTTGTTCTTTCTGTTGCCATGGCCCATGGAAGACCCGCCCTTCAAAGGAACAGGACAGACAAAATGTATGAGAGTACTTGGGTATTCCCATTTTTTCCTTTACCCATCTACAAAAGAGCATTCTGGCATTGCTGCCTCATTTTCTTCACCCTTGCTGACCAGAATTTTGTGATATAGAATTCTTAGACAAATGGTGGGATCCATAGGGAAATGGAAGGAATTTTTTTTTTTTTTGCCGTATGTGGGCCTCTCACTGATGTGGCCTCTCCCGTTGCGGAGCACAGGCTCCGGACACGCAGGCTCAGCGGCCTTGGCTCCTGTGCCCAGCTGCTTCGCGGCATGTGGGATCCTCCCGGACCGGGCCACGAACCCGTGTCCCCCGCATTGGCAGGCGGATTCTCAATCACTGCGCCACCAGGGAAGCCCTGTAAAGAACTTTTACAGGAAATTTTGGAGAAGCTGTGGAGTGTGAGGAAAATCAATAGTTGCTCCAACTTAATGCTTGATTACTAAATGTCTAAGTCAATGCTAAATGCTCACCTGCTATATTAATTCATTTAATTCTCTCATCAATCCCATAAAGTAACTATAATCACCCTACAGTAAATTGACTGTATCTTTACTGGTAAAATGGCAATATATCTTTGCTTCTGCCTACCTCTTAACACAGTCTTTCTGGTTAAAACTTGATCTTCAAGTGAAGGAGATATGGAAAAATAGTAGAAGAGATTCTGGGAACA
>NW_006795975.1:0-46775 GCF_000442215.2 Lipotes vexillifer | reverse complement strand
GGGAAAGAGAATTTCTGTTCAGATATTACTACAATTCTGCATAGATACACCTAGCCCTAGGTAGTAATCACAATATTGAATATAGAATGGATGCCAGCCATGCACTAAGCTCCTGTCCTGGGATAAAGTTCTGTATATAATTTAGGAAGAGGGAGGTACTACAGACTAGATGATTAGTTTTCAACTTCGTTCTAAGCAGGAGGTACCGTGGTTCTTCAATTCTAGAAATACCTTGGATAATTGTAAACAGTTCTGATATTAGGATGCGTCTCACACTAGGTGCAAATGCACTGTAGCAATACCCCCAATAAACAAACGAGCAAACAAACGAAAACATCCCCAAGTTGGTGATGAATTTTAAATTGTTAGCATCTTTGAGTGGAAAAATAGCAAATTTTTCTAACCAACTTTAACATACCCCTGCTATGGATATAGAATGCGAAGAATGCTCAGGTTAGATGGGAATAGAGACCCACTTCATCACAGTCATTGCTGGCCTGAGCAAGTCAGTCCATCAACCAGTACTTTAATCTTTCCTTGGAGCTCCATTAAATCATTAAGATCTGAGTAATGGAGCACAGAAACACCTTAAATTAACCAAATTTTTATTATTTTAGGCACATAGTTAGGGAAGCACTAGAAACTGATGTCGAACCTATTTTTTTAAGTTCATCTTATATAGTCATGTATATAATAAACCGCCTCAGAATTCTTGTTCCAAAGGGTAGATAGATCATTTTTCAACATATCCTATTGCCATCTTCAGGATGTTCCTCATGTAATATATCATTATATATTACATATGGGTTATATAGGATGCTGTCTGAATCAACTGGCTTCTTCTTGGCAATTAGTCAGTATGATGATGCCTAGAATTGGAAAAATATCTGACTCTGCTTTCTTATTGTATTTGGTTTTCAGATTAAGGTGTCACTATCTTTTAAAAATTCCCTTCCTATAAAGTACTTCTGTTGGAATGATTGATCACAATAGTTACAAGTATTTGCAACTTATATGAATGCTGTGAACACGCACTCAGCTGCCATACTGTGCTCACAGATCCACTACAAACAGGGAGAACAGGGATAGTGCTACCGACTCATCTCATGTAGGCTTATCTCATGTACGTGTGCATGGACAGAAATTCGTGCCGATCCTACAAGTTCCTGTTGGTTTCTGGTTAGTTTTTGTGACTTCCGGAAACTGAATTAATGTCTCTGTATGTGGAGCAGAGTGACCAAACTTTAGTGTGACTCAAGAAAGTCTCCAGTCCATTCAGACTGAAGTCTACTTGAGAGATGATGGGGGTGAACCATCATGGGGTAGAGTTACCGAATGCATCCTTTTGACTTTGGAGTCTATTTTACCCAAATTGGCTGCACTCTCTACCCAGGCTTTAGAAGTCCCTCAGGAATAGATTGGCACAAACCAACTCATAATACAGGCACCTGGTAATCTTATTCTAGGATATTCTTAGCAATCCAACCCTACCCCATCTTCTGATATAATATACCTTGACTGTTTGTCTTAAATTTTAAACAGAAAAAGCTGTATGTTGTTAATGATGGCAAGTCCTTGCTTGGTCTCTTGCCCACAAGGCTAAAATTTCCCCAAAAAGTCAGTTTCAGGGTGTATCTTACTAGTATGTATTTCTCAAATATATATCGTTTTGTTTCCAGACCATCTCCAATTTTCCTCCTTACTTCAAGTGGTGGCTCCCAGAACAGAATACAGTCTTCTCTAGGAGAATGATTACCCCTAAGCAGGAGACATTATTACCCCGGGAAATTGGTTTGTCTGTGTGGAAGAGGGCTGGGATCAGAGTTATATAATGTGGTTTCTAGGGCTAGTTCCCCATCGATCTGTTCGGCTTGGAGCAAGTCTCCTAATAGTCTCTTTTGGAAGCAGTTTCCTCAATGGCAAATGGGAATTGCTATACCCTCCATGGCTACTTAACAGGGATGGCGTAAGGACACACAGTTAGGTGGAAGTTACGAAAGTGCCTTGGAAAAGTTAAAATGCCTCCACAAATGTGAGCTACTATTAATGAAAAGAAGTTTTAAAAGCTCAGATCATTTGCCTAACGTTCGTTTCTCCAGGGCTAAGAATGCATTTTAAAATTATACTTGCACACTATTTCAAAGGATCCTTTTAATCATCACATTAAAAGATTTCACCAGGGCTGTCACTATTAATTTTATAACAGTGTGCTGTACCAGGTCAGCCTTTAAAATTTTGATTGCCCACTTTTGCCTGAAGATGGCTGAAGGAGTTTACAATCCCTTCTTCCATATTCGTAAGGCACAGACCAAAGCATGTCAGAAAGTCACACACTTCATTAAAAGACTTCTACTGGGTCTAGTACATCCTTATTACCTAATTGCTGGAAGAAATTTTGTGTGAATATTACACTTAAGGACTTATGGTTTTGTGCACATCCTAAGTCTAGGTTGTCAAGTCAAATAATATATGGAGGTTTGTGCTAATTGATTTCCAGGATCCTTCACAGCCTAAAAATTTAGTAAATAATTTGTGACCATATAAGTCAGGTATTATTATTATTATTTTAAGAGAAAAATGCATACAATTTTAAACTATTTTCTTCTTAACCCTTAACATTGGATGGCTAACTGCTTCTAACAGATAACATTTTGAACAAAGGTACCAGATATTTTGAGGGGTTCATTTTAAATATCATTCAGTCATGTAGATAATTGGGAGGTCTTTTAACAGTTAAATATGACAAAAATATGGATTTCTGATGTATAAATCAATATACAAATCTATGTAATTCATAATAGTTTTCATTAGAGCATCTTTAAGAAAACATTCTGTAACATGACGTTGAGAGCTTAATTAGATGTAATGAAAAGGCATGAGGTTCTATCAGAACTGTGTAATTCACATACCAAATACTTACATAAAAGTTAATACAAAGTCGTAAAACATACTTGTTTTATCCTCCAAGTCATCAACTTCAGAAAATTACTTACTGTAATTTTTAAGTTATACTTACTGTAATTTTTGCTATTATTAGAAGATTAAATTCCCAATTCTAAATATTTATAAGGAAACACATATTGGAGCAATTTGAGAAACTTAATTCTTCCTCCTGAGAACAACTGAAAAAGTAACATAACTGCCCCCTGAGGGCTGTCAGAGCTTTCCTAGAACTAACTGCCAGGGAGCTGATTATTTTGTAAAACGGTAAGAACTAACACTACATCCCTTTACCAGCACACAAACCTGAGAAAAGCCCTTTTTCCCCATATTCATGGATTTTCACAACTCTGAACCACAGGTTAGTGAACTGTTCTTAAATGCCCTCACGGTCCATTTCCTCCCTGCCAAAGGCAGAAATATTGTAAGCTCTATGAAAAAATATATGTCCTGGGCTTCCCTGGTGGCGCAGTGGTTGAGAGTCCGCCTGCCGATGCAGGGGACACGGGTTCGTGCCCCGGTCCGGGAAGATCCCACGTGCCGCGGAGCGGCTGGGCCGCCGGGTACCGCGGGAAAAAAAAAAAAAAAAAACTCTTCAGAGCTGAGAAATCTGGAGACATGATTTGATCTGTGCTATCCTCATCTTTTAATGAAGAATTTCCATTTTAAAACACTTGATGCCCAGGGCATTACCGAGATTGCATTAAATGCTTTAAAATTAGTCATTTAAAATTCATGATTAAGCCTTTATAGTGATCGGGATTCACTACATTATGGTATGGTTATAATCAACCCCAAAATCTCAGTGTCCAAACACCAAAAAACCCTAATTTCTCACTCATGCTTTGTGTCTATTGATGGAGTTCTATTCATTGTTAATGTACAGGAACCAAGGACCTGGATTTTCCATCTCATGATGCCTCTGTTATCACCGTGAGAGGGTAAAGGAGACATGACAATCCTGTGCTGGTTTTTAAAACGTCTCAGAAGTGACATATGTCACTTTCACTAATATTTCATTGACTGAAAAGTCCCATGGCTAACTTCAAGGGCGGGGTCAAGAAAATACAGTCCCCGCTATGGTCAGCTTAGTATTATTAGCCGCACAGCATGATTACGTTCATTTGAAAACCTTGATAGTCTAAAAAGTAGCATCAAAATTACAGCCTCACTTCTGGAAAAGAAAGACAGTTTTAAAGTGACAATATGTCCTGTAGTGATATTTTTTCCAGTGTTTCTCCTTGTCATCGGCTTTGCTAAGCCAAGAATTTTTCTTGCTCTGTCCAAACTGTTTCCTTTCAATTACATGGTGATGAAGCTACTTGTGCTCTAAGTTCTAGTCCATTAATGGGTATGTTACACAGCTGTGACTCGACCGTGAAGATGACAGACTGTTATGAACTTCCATAGCATATCTTTATTTTCTGATAGACTTGCTGGCAGCAAGTGAGCTGGTTAAAATAGAAATTGCAACAGTAAGAACCATGCAGGTGGTTCACAGACACACCAAGTCACGAAGCAGCATCTGAGTTGCAGAGAAAGAAGAACCCCTGGGCCAGTTTACCAGAAAGAGCGGGACCGTGAGCTGTTTTGCAGATACAGAAACCCCCACTAAGTGGAAAAAGTTAACTATATGCTGCCCACAAGCTTGTAGACCCCAGACCAGAAGGTTGATGATGCCAACTCCCAATTACCTCACCACCAGCCAGTCAGAATAATGTCTACAAGCTCGTCATACACCCCACAACACCGCTCCCTCATCCTGTCTTTGAAAACCTTTTCCTGAAAGCCTTCTGAGAGTTCAGGGTCTTTTAAACACTAGCTACCGGGACTCCTTGCTTAGCCCTGCAATAAATGCTGCACTTTCCTTCACCACAACCCAGTGGCAGTAGATTGGCTTCACTGCATGCGAGTAAGTGGACCCAAGTTTGGTTCAGTAACAAAACCTTGCTAGGCAGGTTAGCACCCCATGGTGTCCTAGGACGTTGGTTTAAGGAAAAGCTCTGGCCGGGGGCCATTCATCATATGCCTTTTCCTTTTGCTGCAACTTACCAGGCAACTTGCTATCCACTAGCTCCAGCAAAGGAGCCACTTTTAAAGTCTTATCTAAGAGACTTCTTTAAAGAATCGTTGTCATCCCAGAGAAGATGAGGGGACTATTAATCTTCCTTTCTCTACAGAGAAAAAACTTAAGCTATTTATCAGGAGAATACTCTCCAGTCAAATGCAGTACAGTCACAATCTTTACTGACTCAATTCAGGAGACATTTATCGAGCATCTACCTTGCACAACAGAGTTTTAATACCTTAATTGGTTTTATCAGTTTGTTAAATATTTATTAGAAATCTCTCATTTTACCAATTGAGAAATCTGCAGCCCAGATTTAGGGCTGGAATGTATATCTTCTATCGTTTATGAATTCAGGATTCCTACTTCTAGGGGCTGCTGCAATAGCTATAGCCCTTTTCTCAGGAACTCTGTGGAACAGGAGGAGGAAAAGACAGGTGGGCACATAATTAGAAGTGCATAGTACCTTGTATTGTATGTCAAATACATTATTATTTACCATTTGTTTAGTTCTTAATATGTCCATGTATTAGTTTAGGTGCCAGTTCACAAAAACAGTTCCTTTACTCTTCACAAAACCCATAAAAGACTGATGACCTAAGAATTAGAGGTGTTCAATAACTTGCCCCATTTATTCATCCAAGAATTAGATCGCAATTCAGGTGCTTAGCTACAATGCTAAACTGTCTCAGTAAACGTGTTGATAGGAAAGAGTACAAGGTAGGTAAAAATAAGAGCGGCGGGGTAAAAGGGTCCAAAGGAAAGCTGGGTTCCCACAATCTCTAATGGATGGCCTTTCAGCATCCTCCCCACTCTTTGCACTCTTTCTCCTCCAATTCTGGTCTGGTTTTTCTTCTAACATTATATATTAATTTATCATTTCTACTGATGATAGTTGTCCTCTGCTACACTCCACTTTCCCTTCCCTTGACTAGGCTGTAGGCTTCGTGCAGGCAGGGGTGTTTGTTTCATTCTCTAGAATAATACCTGACACATAGTAAGAGCTCCATAAATGTTTGCCAACTATAAGACCTCAATAACCTTAATTGGAAGAATGCCTCCTAGAAAGCACAGCAGTATTTCCAGATGACCGTGGAATTTTTAAGTTTAAAAATGGGGACAAAAGTGTAAAAAGTATGAGGACACTGCCCAAGGTAAATAATCTTAGAAATCTGGGTGTGACCAAGAATGTATTATAAATGCCTGTGTTACATGTTGCCAGTGATTGAGGTAGTTGGTGTTGGTATCCTTATTGATGGAAGACGACAGCTAATCAGCTTATGCTTTCTTTCATATGACTTAGATTTCAAATGAGATTTTCTTTTTCAGGGAAATCTGACAGGTAATTAGAGGAGATTTTGCCTTGCCTTTGCCTTTCCCATCTGCCCTTTGAGCCGTCTGGGTCTGGTGACACATCATTTCCTCTGTCTTTATGTCCCAGTCAGAGCAGAGTCCCTGGCTTTGACTGTGGGTGACCGGATACTGTCAGGGAACTTTTCTTTGCTGGGTGAGTTTAGGCCAGGTGTCCTGACTTTTCACCTGGATTTCTGTGCAGATCTGCAAAGAAGCCGGAGATTGGCTGTAACTCCTGTTCAGGTTTCAGCACCGTAGACCCAAATATGCCAATAAAGTTATGAAAGACAGCGTCCATCTGAATATAGAAACAACCTAGTTCTGCCAGGATCACACAAATCCTGAAATGCTTTCCATTCGTGCTGGAAATGAAAGTGTCAAAAGCCTTCTGGGCTTCATGGTGATGGTGTTGACGCTCTGGACTCTGCCATGAGGTTGTGGGCATCACAATCCCTAGCGGGTTTCCATTCTCTGTCTCTTATCTTCTGTTGGTTAAGAGACTAGGCATGAGGGTTAGGTGATGACTTTTTAGCTTAGGTTTTGGGACATTGGTGCTCTGAGCTATTGAGAGAACATTAGAAATCATTTCTTGAAGGCTAACTGTTGAAGCCAGAATAGACAGCCCCAAAACAGATGGGTCACAATATCAAGAGGCTAGACAGGAAGTGGTGGCCTATGCACAGAACCAAAACTGGCTGAACATTTAGGAACCTATCAACAAGCCTGAGTTAGGCTGGCACACGGGGCCAGGGGAGGAACGGCTGACTGGAGTTCTGAGTCAAAGGTAAAAGGCACTTTTCTGTGATTCCCATACAACCTGTGTGCGCACATCAGGTGCACATACATCAACCTCCCAGAATAGACCTATATTGACCAGCAGAAAAAAATGAATGTCACGCTGTCTGAAATGACAGTCAAGACAGACATCCTCGTTGCCACCTCCCCTGCAAAAGCCCTAGGATGTTATACTTTAACCAAACCCAAACTTTTCTCATTCACCTTCATCCTATTTTTTTCCACTATTGATGGTAAACAGTTCACTAACAGGCTTGTGAGTTCAGACATGCAGGAAAAAAGAGTCCAGCTCCCTTACGTCAAAGCTACGTATGTTGGTATCAGTAACGTTTTGACTAAATGCCAAGAAATCTGCCAGTACTTTTTTGACTCAATGCCGAGATGAGTCGGGCAATAAACACCTTAACAGAACCTAAAGTCATTGCAAAAGTTAGGTTTTTGTACATAAGTATACTTTTAGAATAGGCCCTACTTATTGCTGCCCAGTGGACATGCAACGTAGAAGCCGCAAGTGCTGAGAGCTGGGCACAGCTGGACCCCAGGGAGCCCAGGGCAGGGCTTCCTGGGGAAGCTGTTCCCCTTCACTTGATTATTGAGATGTACGGTGCTAAATGGGCTCCTTCAGGGTTTCATGTTGGTCACTGACACAGAGCATGGGAGAGCCGATACGGCAGTCAAATTCACACTCTTAAGTGCCTGATGTCATTGTCTGCTCTTAGCACTAAGCACCAAGCTTGGTGCAGTGTGTGGTCTACAGCCCAAGGAGCCTGGCAGGCTCCCCACTGAATGCATCTGTCTGAGAGCTCTGTTCAGGCTCAAGGGGGGATGTGCTGGGACGCATCAGCACTTTTTGCCCAGTATGTGGGTGGGAAAGTGACAATTCAGGAGCCCCTAAAATGAATTTCCAAAGTTAAACAACAACGGCCAACACTCCCCTTGAACTTGAAGTACCCTATTTGGGGCCTGGCATTAATGAAGTTGCAGAATACATCTTGGAGAAAAGAAAATACCAAATTATAAATTTTTCAGCTGTAATACTGAACCGAATTTTAATCACTGACCTTTAACATCTTTCTTCTCTTCCGTAGAGTGGTTTGTAAGCAAACCCTCCTTATCATGGCATGTTGCACTGAGTCCAGTAAGTTGGCTCCCTGTCTTAGAGGAAGGATTTCCTTTTGTTTCAGTGACACTTCCTCTGAGCGTCAAGGGGGTGCCATGCATTTCTACCACGATGGAGTATGATAATTAAATCTGGGTTATCCTATCCTTTCTCTTAAGAATCTTAGAAATATATCCTGTTGCCTCTTGGCCTCACAAGACCAAAGCCTTGGCCGGGTGTAGGGCCACAGTTACATGGAGACTGCTGTCTGCACAGAAGGAACACAGTAGTGGCTTCTGTATCCTGTTTCTAGAATGGCATCTCTTAGCTCTCAGACCCTCATTTTTAAAGTATAATTTATTTATTTATTTATTTATTTACATCTTTATCGGGGTATAATTGCTTTACAATCGTGTGTTAGTTTCTGCTCTATAACAAAGTGAATCAGTTATACATATACATATGTTCCCCTAGCTCTTCCCTCTTGCATCTCCCTCCCTCCCACCCTCCCTATCCCACCCCTCCAGGCGGTCACAAAGCACCGAGCTGATCTCCGTGTGCTATGTGGCTGCTTCCCACTAGCTGTCTACCTTACGTTTGGTAGTGTATATATGTCCATGCCACTCTCTCACTTGGTCCCAGCTCACCCTTCCTCCTCCCCATATCCTCTTTTTTTTTTCTTAAATTCCATATATATGTGTTAGCATACGGTATTTGTCCTTCTCTTTCTGACTTACTTCACTCTGTATGACAGACTCTAGATCTATCCACCTCATTACAAATAGCTCAATTTCGTTTCTTTTTATGGCTGAGTAATATTCCATTGTATATATGTGCCACATCTTCTTTATCCATTCATCCGACGACGGGCACTTAGGTTGTTTCCATCTCCGGGCTATTGTAAATAGAGCTGCAATGAACATTTTGGTACATGACTCTTTCTGAATTCTGGTTTCCTCAGGGTATATACCTAGTAGTGGGATTGCTGGGTCATATGGTAGTTCTATTTGTAGTTTTTTAAGGAACCTCCATACTGTTCTCCATAGTGGCTGAACCAATTCACATTCCCACCAGCAGTGCAAGAGTGTTCCCTTTTCTCCACACCCTCTCCAGCATTTATTGTTTCTAGATTTTTTGATGATGGCCATTCTGACTGGTGTGAGATGATATCTCATTGTAGTTTTGATTTGCATTTCTCTAATGATTAATGATGTTGAGCATTCTTTCATCTGTTTGTTGGCAATCTGTATACCTTCTTTGGAGAAATGTCTATTTAGGTCTTCTGCCCATTTTTGGATTGGGTTGTTTGTTTTTTTGTTATTGAGCTGCATGAGCTGCTTGTAAATTTTGGAAATTAATCCTTTGTCAGTTGCTTCATTTGCAAATATTTTCTCCCATTCTGAGGGTTGTCTTTTGGTCTTGTTTATGGTTTCCTTTGCTGTGCAAAAGCTTGGAAGTTTCATTAGGTCCCATTTGTTTATTTTTGTTTTTATTTCCACTTCTCTAGGAGGTGGGTCCAAAAGGATCTTGCTGTGATTTATGTCATAGAGTGTTCTGCCCATGTTTTCCTCTAAGAGTTTGATAGTTTCTGGCTAAAGTATAATTTCGATTGCTGACCTCTGAGTAAATGACTGCCTGTGAGCCAAATCCTGCCCACTGCCTGTTTTCGTATGACCAAGAACTAAGTATAATTTTTACATTTTGATGATAGGGAATACTAAATCTGGACACAAATTAAGTGATGTGGTCTCTTGGCCCATAAAGCCTAAAATGTTTACTATCTGGCCCTTTATAGGAAAAGGTTGCAAATGTCTCACTTAAATGCACGCATAATTAAATAATAATAAATTTAAGTAACTTTGTGGCACACCTAGACACTGTTTTTATTCCCATACGTGCTGGCTCATGAGATTTATGGAATGTGAAAATTTTGTTAAATGAATAGTCAAAGAATTTCAAAATCAAAATCAGACTGGATAATTAAATGGCAGAGTAGTTCTAAGAACTGCATCACGAGGAAGTCATTTTTGTATTGGATTATGTCAGAGAGATGAATCTGAGACAGGCTGGGACCCTCTGCTGGAGTGCTTGCACCCGGACAGATGTGTCCCTGAGCAACAAAATACAGAGAAACTACAAGGGACTAAAAATAACTGCATGCATGCACAGTTGGGGCAAATTATGGACAACAAGATACAAAAAGACCAAAAACCCAACTGCCACTTTTGAAGAGCAGAGGGCAAAAGCAGGGTACTGCACATGCCCCCGGCACACAATACCACCAAAGGGGTGGGCAGACCACCTAAGCCACACCTCCAGCCTGAGCCCTGGCCACACCCTTCCCCTCACTCCATGTAAGGAACCAGCTCGCCCCACCTTGGGGAGCAAGCAAGGGCACCTGTTACTTGTTTTCCTACTCCCTGCTGCAGCAGGGGCCCCAGTAAAGCCTTGCCTGAAATTCTTGTCTGGCTTCTTACCAATTTCTATTGATTACGGAAGGCCAAGAACCCTGGTCGGCAACAAATCCATCAGTACAAGTGGCATAGTTAAAACAACCTAGGATTCAGGTTGGTTAGAGTCATTCTTGAAGTCCACCTGAAGATGAGTTGCTGGAATATATTTCAGGCTGGGGGGCAACCTTTCTAGCAGACCTTTCAAACTTTAAAATGAGCCCCGAATCCCTGGGAATTGCTAAAATGTGGGTTCTGAAGTGGCAGGTCTGGAGCTCAGCCTGAGATTCTGCATTTCTTGCAGGGATGCAAGGCTGCTGCTCTATGGTTTGCAAGTCAAGAAGAAAGACTCTGATACCTTCTTTTCATCAAAACATCAACACCTTTCCCTTGAGCTGTGATGCAGCCTGACTGCAGAGGTAGTGCTTTGCCCTTGAAAGCTAAGATCATAAAAATCACAAAACACCTGGACCAAGTTTTTGGTTTACTGACAGCATTTTATAGCTTTGGCATTCCATCAGTCAGAGGTTGGTATGGAAATTATAAAGAACAATTGCCTCAGACTGTGTATGTCTACCTGGAGGCAAAAGTGACAGTCTGATGGCTGTCCCTGTGAAATAAAAATGCCGTCTATTAATTGGGCCATACAAACAGCAGACAAATGCTGATGGCGGAAAAAAAAGTAATATTCTATAATAACCACAGATAACTCACATATTCTAACAGAAGCTAATTGTTATTGGGGTTATACTAAAATTCATCCCACCTGTGCCTGTAAGTACCACTGTGCGCTGACTTTTCACGATGGGAGATTATGCAAAATTGTAAAGCTTTGAGTTTTCAAATATTCTGACTTCTAAATTATGCATTATTGGTAATAAAAGTGGCTTGTAAATAAACTAACAGATTGAATTAACAGCTTCCTTCTTTTGATAACTGAGTCAGTCTTCTGATGGACTTACTTCTAATACGTCTTTTATTGCTATAGATTTATTTATGGAAACGGCCTCCCTCCCTCCCTTCCTTCCCCACTTTGTTCACCCCTCTTTCTTCCACTTTTTCATTTTTGCTTTCTTTTCTTTTCTTCTTCTTTTTTTTTTTTTTTTGCATAGATTTCCTGGTATTTAAGGCAGAAAGACTTTCCTAGATCTTATATTTATGTAATACATGGTGACAGAGGAAAAAAAAAATTCAGTCTTCTTTTTCTTATTTTTTTTTTTTAAGATCCACAGTCACATAGAGAAATGATCTGTGGAACCAAGAAGGATATGTCTATGAAGCAAACCAAGAAAAAAGAATTTGATGTTATTATTAATGAAGTAGGTGGCAAATCTTTTCAAAATCCCATTTTAGCTGGGCAGTGATTTGCCGTGAAAGCTGACATGTTCATTTTTGCCAGGCTAACAAAAACCCAAGGTCTATTGAAAGTCAGGGCAAAGAAAAAAAAAAAGAAGGAAAAAAAGAGAAAATCATTTAATAGCACTGAGTTTTTGAGGCAGAATTTTGGTTCCTTTCCCTTTAGAAAGTTAATTCTTAGCTCTATTTGTTACCACAATCTTGCTGATATGATGGAGATCAATCAAACAGAGGCCATGCAGTTATTTCTAAGAATCTTCCCACAGACTAATTGTAAATAATTCTTAATTCAGGAGTGGGAAATTTTGAGGCACTCTATGGTTGTTTTGTAAGACTTTTTTTTTTTTTAGACTAAAAATGCAATTGCTTGGAGTAATTTGTGCTCAAGGTTTCTGGGTTAAGCTGTAAAATGTTTGGCTGTCATAAAATAATAAGTACGTTTAGTCTATTAATTATGTGTCCTATCACATTGTCTCTCTACTTTGATTAAGTCATATGACTAATCAGGGCCTACAGGAGATAACTGGCCTTTAAAAGTAGTTTCTTGGGCTTCCCTGGTGGCGCAGTGGTTGAGAGTCCGCCTGCTGATGCAGGGGACATGGGTTCGTGCCCCGGTCTGGGAAGATCCCACATGCCGCGGAGCGGCTGGGCCCGTGAGCCGTGGCCGCTGAGCCGGCGCGTCCGGAGCCTGTGCTCTGCAACGGGAGAGGCCACAACAGTGAGAGGCCCGTGTATGGCAAAAAAAAAAAAAAAAAAAGTAGTTTCTCACTAGACCTATCCGGGCTATAATTCTTTCTCGTTTTAACAGAACAGATTTTAATACTTATGAATATTTTAGAGTTCTACTTAGATGTTTCTTCCCCCTTCAGTGAAAGAGCTATCATGAAATTGAATTTTTTTTTCTTTTGTAACAAGCATGGTCCATACACTGACTGGAAACTCTCTTTTCTTGCTAGAGGCAGTTCACACGGTAACTAATCCTAATTCATCTGTAGGTAGGAACCGTTTATAACATTAGATTCATCAAGCACGTTTGAGTAATAAGAATTTGTATCTGATTTTGGGCCAAGATGTTAAGACCCTTGTCTAGTAGGACAATTATTCCATGGCACCTGAGGGTGAGGCTGACATTGCAGTAGTATTCTGATTTCCAGAAGAAATACATAATTCTGTGGGGGAAATTGTTTCATTTCCATGTTTTAGAAAATCAAACAACCCTGTAGACCAGGGGTCCCCAACCCCCCGGGCCACAGACGGGTACCACACAGCAGGAGGTGAGTGGCGGGTGAGCCAGCAAAGCTTCATCTGTATTTACAGCCACTCCCCATTGCTCGCAGTACCGCCTGAGCTCCACCTCCTGACAGATCAGCGGTGGCATTAGATTCTGAGAGGACCCAGAACTCTACTGTGAAAGGCAAATGCGAGGGACCTAGGCTGCGAGCTCCTTATAAGAATCTAATACCTGATGATCTGAGTAGGAGCTGAGGCAGTGATGCTAGTGCTGGGGAGTGGCTGCAAATACAGATTATCATTAGCACAGAGACCATAATAAATCAATTGCTTGCAGACTCGTATCAAAACCCTATCAGTGAGTGGCAAGTGATAACAAGCTCAGGGCTCCCACTGATTCTGCATTATGGTGAGTTGTACAATTAGTTCATTATATATTACAATGTAATAATAATAGAAATAAAGTGCACAATAAATGTAACGTGCTTGAATCACCCCGAAAACATCCCCCCCCGCACCCGGGTCCGTGGAAAAATTGTCTTCCATGAAACTGGTCCCTGGTGCCAAAAAGGTTGGGGACTGCTGCTCTAGACCCTTAATATATTCTTTTAAACTGTATTTTTAAAAAATTAATTAAGTGCTAGAAAGTAATAAATGAGCATTACATCAGCTTTTCCTGTCGAGTGTGGTTGACTCAAACTTCCAGAGCCCTACTTAAAGAGTGAGAGCAAATTTATGAGTCACCTAGTTTCTTCATATGAATCCTGTCATATGTGTCAACATCTCAAATTCAAGATCTCCTGTATCTATGAATTGAACTTGATGATACATATGACCCTTTGTTTCTATTTAATAACTTTTCCCAGAAGTTAATGTTTCTATTCCCGATGGCTTTGCAGAGACAGTATCCCTTATGTAAACTGGTGGAGCCACTATGGAACACAGTATGGAGAGTCCTCAAAAAATAAAAAATCGAGTTGCCGTATGATCCAGCAATCCCACTCCTGGGCATATACCCACACAAAACTATAATTCAAAAAGATACATGCACCCCAATGTTCATAACAGCACTACTTACAATAGCCAAGGAAACAAACTACATGTCCATTAACAGATGAATGGATAAAGAAGATGTGACATATATATATATATATATATATATATATATATGTGTGTGTGTGTGTAATGAAATACTACTCAGCCATAAAAAAGAATGAAATAATGCCATTTGTAGCAACATGGATAGACATAGAGATTATCATACTAAGTGTAGTTAAGTCAGAAAGAGAAAGACAAATACCGTATGATGTCACTTATATGTGGACTCTAAAATATGACACAAATGAACTTATCTATGAAAGAGAAACAGACTCACAGACATAGAGAACAGAGTTATGGTTGCCAAGGGGGAGGGGGGTGGGGGAGGGATGGACTGGGAGTTTGGGATTAGCAGATGCAAGCTATTATATATGTATATAACTGAATCACCTTGCCGTACACCAGAAATTAACACAACGTTGTAAATCAACCATACTTCAATAAAATAAAAACAATAACCCTTGAAAGAGAACTTACATTGCTGATAGAAAATGTGTAGATAAGACATTCATTTAGGGTGTTCTGGCCGTTCTAGACCCTACTTATTTAAACCTATGGGTCATGGATTCCTGTGCTTACGTACGTAAACACGTGGATCTCAGTCTGCAGAGCTAGGGTTCCATCTGAAAGCTGTTGTTCAAAGTAAAGCTACGTAACACCTAGTGAGGCAAGGGTCCTTGCTTCACTTTTTTTTTTATCACCATACGTTCTCTCCAAATGGTTACCACCTGATGCTCTGTTAACAGTGGGAGAGTAGCATTTTTGTAGTTTAATTATAGAACTATGAGCTTTTACACAGATTATTTTTGTATGTTCTATAGCTATTTCTAGAAGTTAGCCCTGTCTCTTTAACACAATCCTAAATTCCCCAAGGGTCTGACCTGCTTTGTGCTCCTCTGTTTTCCTTCTATTATCCTGAAATATTTGTTTTATAACTTTAAATTATATTTTTGTGCACCTCCCTTTCTGTACCACTCTCACTCCCGAATACAACTGCTCCTAAATTAGCTCACGGAGCAAGAGACAATCTCTATAGCAGACATAATTGGCTCTAGCTAATGTTTACTGTTACTTGTCATTTACTGCCTTCTGTGGAGTGAGTTTTCTCACTGTTTTCTTATTTTCAGAACTATGGTCTGCTATAGATTTTACCTTCTGAATATGAACTTTTGTAGACTCCTAGGATGTGGACAGGCGGGTTTTACAGGTAAACATTATGAATGGAATTCAGTGCTTTGGAATTCAATTCCAACTGAATTCAATCCCCATGCCAGTTCTGGCCTGAGAGTCCCAGAGAAGGCAAACGGATGTGCCTTGGGTCCTCAGTTGCTCTTTGGCGATTACAGCAAAGTTCTGCTGGAAATGGACCCTTTGTCAAGACTCGAACACTGACCTAATAGGATCAACTGCTTAAGGAAAAGCAATTCATCTGTAGGAAGCAGTCTTGACCCCTCATCTCCTTCCGTGATTTAAGGTGGGGCGACTGGAGAAATAAAGTGGCGAAAACATCTTCATTGAAGAGCAGTGACCCATTTACCATCATATTGTCATAGCCTATTTCATTTTCTAATACCGAGTTAAATATAATTTATCTAATTACATTTTTGAATTTAAGATGTCATCTTATTTACTGTTTAATACTTATACAAATACCAAAAGAATATTTCATTCATCACATAATTCTCTCTCTCTTTTTTTTTTTTGCATTTGTCATGAAATGGGATCACTGTGATCAGCTGTTTGAATCCTGGTTCAGTGCCACATTATTTTCTTCCAAAGACATTCTTTTCTTTTTCTTCCACTCTTTCACACAGTGTTGCCAGCTGATGAAACTGCTGTTTAAAGTAGTCAATTTTGAAGTCCATTACTTCTGTACCTTTGTACTTGCAGAGCTCATAAATTAAGCTTCCTACTAGTTTGCTTTCTTCTTGAGGCTGACCTCCACACAACTTGAAGGAGAATCATTTGATCCTGTGGCTCCGCGAACACGTTTCTCCCCCATTTGCCTGATGCTCAGAATAAAAACAACTCTATTTGTGGCATCACCAGTACTGAGATGCTATTAAATTGCAGGCACTTTTTCAGTTGTGACTGAAGATAGCTTCTAACTACAGAACTAACAGTGGAGTGTATAAACAGGATTAAACAACCAAACCCTGTCATGTCAGAGTAGTAGCTGTTTGAAAAACAAAGTAGTTCACACAAAACGCCCAATATAATGTGAACCTTTTTAAGAATAGGCTCTAAACTAGTTTAAAATATAGGCTGTGATACAAATGCATATGAAATGTTTCTCTGGACAATTCTCAAGGATGAAAACTGAAACAATAATTATAAAAAGATAATGAAGTGGATAGCTTGTGATCAATGACTTTGATCAATGAATCTCATCCTGATTAGAAAATACAGCTTCCATTTTCATGTTTGGGTAGGAAAACTTTTCTCCCCCAATGAAGGGTCTAATATCTTACATTTGCATTAGAATTCATGGCACATTTCTTTGTCCACTGGCTATTCTGAGAAAAATGAACTCTGTTTTAGTGGCTGGTTTTGAACACAGTTGACCCTTGAACAACACAGGTTTGAACTGCACAGGTCCACTTAACAGGCAGATATTTTCCAATAGTAAATACTACAGTACTACAATAATAGTATAAAATAGGTGTTATTATATGCTATTTTCAGGCAAGGAAGTGAAGACTGAGAATCTTATGTAACTTGTATTGCATAAAATTTCATGGTCTTTTAGTGGTAGTGCTGAAATTCCAATCGAGATGGTCTCACTTCATAGATAACTAATAGGGACCTACTGTTTTAGCACAGGGAACTCTACTCATTGTTCTGTAATAACCTATATGGGAAAAGAATCTGAAAAAGAATGGACATATATATGTGTATAACTGATTCACTTTGTTGTACACCTGAAATTAACACAACATTGTAAATCAAGTGTACTCCAATTAAAGTGGAAAAAAAATGGTCTCACTTTAAAGCTTGTGGCCTAACTTAATGTTTTAGAACTTGGAAATAAAATCAAATGTCTAGATGGTCCACTCTCCTTCTTGAAACTGAAATTCTACTTAGTTTCCTGAGTTTGAGTCCTATCTTGGTAACTTGCTGTGTTGTCCAGACTCTCTAGACCTAGATTCTAAATTCATCATCGCCAAGTTTACCTCCTCACACATCTTGTTCAAGAGCTGGATTCCTGTGCCCTTAACTCCACCACAAGAGTCCTGCTGCTTCCTGGCTGAAATTCTTGAAGCTTCCAAGTTAGATATCCAAGTATCACTCCCTTCCCCACATGGAATTCCCATGACTCTGCTCTGGTTATTCACTGGGAAGATGCTAAAAGTGGGAATATAATATAGTGGTTAAGAGCAAAGACTATAAAATCTTATTGTCAAGATTCAGAATTCAACTATGCCAACCCACTGTATAATGGGATAATAATATCCACCTCAAAGAGTTTTTATGAGGCTATAAGAAGCTAATCGATGCAAAGAGGTATGCAAAGCACCCGGCCCATGGTAATATGCCCAATAAATGGGAAATAACGTTGTTGCTCCCACTAGTATTAGATCATTTCTTTAGATATCCATGTGTGGCCTTTCAGAAATAATAAAGTCAGCATGCCAAGCTGAGACCGGATCACAGAGGCATGTAAAGTGACTGAATCCTAGACATTTGCGTGTCTCATCCTGGGGTTGTGTACTAAGGCATACTCAGCTGTGTGCCGAAGTAAAACCGATTACTTTAATGTGTTTTCAAAAAGTAATTTAATATTTTTTCTCCTTGGGAAAAAGATTTTTATCTTTTCACTTACTTTTCTTTAAAAATACATTTGTTTTTCTTCTCTAAGTTGCTTATACTCTTAGCAAGCTAAGGCATACGTAAGGAGATATTTAGGATAACAAAATAAGAACCAATATTCAAGTACCAGGCACTTTACTTCCTTTGCCTAATTTCACCCTTTTAGTAATGGTAAGAGGTTGGTGCTGATTTTTACTCCCATTGTAAAGATGGAGAAAGCAAGACCCAGAGAGAAGTAACTTTCTAATGGGTCATTTGTGCCCAACAGTGAAGCTCATGTGTTCTGTCCTTATATCAGTCTGCATACTACCATTCAAGAACACCCTTGCAAATACATTTAGATGTTTCTAGACTCCATCAGGAGGTGAAAAACATAATGTTGCGTCTACACACACGGAGCCTTCAATCAGTGGTAAGTTTTCTGGGCCTCTGACAGTTGGTCATGAAAAGCTTTCTAATTAAAGGGTTCTTTTTTAAAAAAAATTTTTTGGAGTAGAGTTGATTTACAATGCTGCCCTAGTTTCAGGTGTACAGCAAAGTGAACCTGTTATACATATACATATATCCACACTTTATTTTAGATTCCTTTCCCATATAGGTCATTACAGAGTATTGTGTAGCGTTCCCTGTGCTATACGTAGTTAAAGTTTTTTTGGTAGCTTATTTTAGTAACTTTTGATTTTGGAATAATTCCAAAGTTACTGAATAGTTTCAAGAATAATTCAAAGAGATGTCAGCAGGATGGTCTCAATTCTCATCTCCCACCCCCCAAGATAAAACAACTAAAACAATGAATAAACAACTACATCACAAATGAAAATAGCTGTGAGAGAGCTCTGGAGTACAACAAAGAACCTACAAGAACCCAGAGGAGCAAAAATAGAGAGAACAGCTACATAGAAAAGTGAAGGAAGCATCGTTCCTGTGTCCCCCCATCCCCCTAACCCAGCACAACTTGGCATTAGATGTGGTACCTGTATACAATGGATTATTACTCAGCCCTAAAAGGGAAGGAAATTGTGTCATTTGCAGAGATGTGGATGGACCTAGAGACTGTCATACAGAGTGAAGTAAGTCAGAAAGAGAAAAACAAATATCATACAATATTGCTTACATGTGGAATCTAGAAAAATGGTACAGATGAACTTATTTGCAAAGCAGAAATAGAGTCACAGATGTAGAGAACAAATGTATGAACACCAAGCGGGGAAAGGGAGGGTGGGATGAACTGGGAGATGGGGCTAGATATATATACACTATTATGTATAAAATAGACAACTAATGAGAACTTACTGGATGGCACAGGGAACTCTGCTCAATGCTCTGTGGTGACCTAAATGGGAAGGAGATCTAAAAAAGAGGGGATACATGTATATGTATAACTGATTCACTTTGCTGTACAGCAGAAAGTAACACAACATTGTAAAACAACTATACTCCAATAAAAATTAATTAAAAAAAAGAGGGAGCCTCGTGGGAAGAAAGGAGGTTAGGAGGACCCCAGAAACACCTACTGTGGACATCCATAGCTTTTGCCACTGAGGATCCCCTTGTTCTTCCCTGATGATGATCCCTGCTGCCAGAGCTGCCCCAGAGTCCACACCGCTGAGCTCCCCTGGAGAAGGAGCCAGAACTGCACCCCCCCCCACCCAGGACAAGAGCCATAATCCACTCCCACCCATACACAACTGTGCACATGCCCTGGACCCCATCTCTGCAGCCATTCCACACCTGCTTATGTTTTGGACCACAGTGTCACTGTCTGTATGCCTGTGTACCAAATCCAGGGCCAGGACAGATCCTCTTGCCTATGACTTCCACCCATGAGGGAAAAAGAGAACAACAGGAAGACCCTAGAAGGTTTCACCACCAAGGATCCCAACAGCTGTCCCTGTTGTCACAAACACCAACAGCCTTGGCTCCTGAGGGCCTTAACAGTCTTGTCAACACTGATTGCAGCTGGCAGAGCCACAAAAGACTACATGCCCTCCTTGGAGCTGAGGAAGATGCTGTGTCCCACCAGAGCCAAAGCCACTGCCCCTCAACCAGGCAGTACCCTTGGACCAACGCATAGGTGAAGGTCTTTCCACGCTGAACCCAGACTGTGAAGTCTAGAAAAGTTACTGCTACCTCAAATGCACAGACAGCAACACAAGGCTAAACAAAGCACAAAAAATTAAGGAAACGTGGCACTACCAAAGGAGGAAAAGAATTTTCCCATAATCAACTCCAAAGAATCAGAATAACTGTTTTCATAAGCTCAGTAAGCTACAAGAGAACACAGAGAGACAATTCAACAAAATCAGGAAAACAGTATATGAACAAAATGAGAAGTTCTACAAAGAAATAAAAATTATCACAAAAGAACCAAACAGAAATTCTGGAGCTGAAGAATACAAAGAATGAGATGAAAAATGCAATAAAGAGCTTCAAGGACACTTGAGCGGAAGAAGGAATCTGTGAACACTCAGTATAAAAAGTATCGTGTGAACACAATATAAAAAGAAGCAAACTCTGGCTATTAAGAACACAAAGTATGTATGGGGGAGGGGATAAAATGCAGTGTTTTCTTTACGTGATTAAAACTAAGTTTTTATCAACTTAAAATAGAAACCTATAACTACAAGACATTTTATGCAGGTCTTAAGCTAATCATAAAGAAAAAACTTACTAGAGCCAAAAGAAAGAGAAGACTCAAAGCAAATCACTGTACAGAATGAAATAAGTCAGAAAGAGAAAAACATTGTGTAATATTGCTTATATGTGGAACCTAGAAAAGTGGTACAGATGAACCTATTTGCAGGGCAGGAATAGAAAGGCAGAGGTAGATAACGGACTTATGGACACCAAGGGGGAAAGGGAGGGTGGGATGAATTGGGAGATTGGGATTGACATATATACACCGTTGATGTATGAAATAGATAACTAATGAGAACACACTGTATAGCACAGGGAACTCTAGTCAATGCTCTCTAATAACCTATATGGGAAAAGAATCTAAAAAAGAATGGATATATGTGTATATGTATAACTGAGTCACTTTGCTGTACACCTGAAACTAACACAACATAGTAAGTCAACTATACTCCAATAAAAATTAATAAAAAAAGCAAATCACTATAAAAATCATCCAGTAATAAAGGAAGATAGCAAGAGAGGAAGAGAGGGAGGAAACAACTGCAAAATAGACAGAAAGCAAATAACAAAATGGCAATAGTCAGTCCTCATTTATCAATAATTGCTTTAAAACATGGATTAAACTAACCAATCAAAAGGGATAGAGTGGACAAATAGGAAAAAAAAAAAAGATCCAACAATACGCTGCCTCTGAGGGACTCACTTTAGATTTAACGATACACATAAGCTGAAAATGAAGGATTGGAAAATATAGTTCCTGCACATGGTAACCAAAAGAAAGCAGGAGTGGCTATACTCATATTAAACAAAACAGACTTCAAGTCTAAAACGGTCTCCGGAGACAAGGAAACCTTTATGTAATGATTTTCTAACTCCATATTTCCTTCTATACTTATTAGTTGACATTCTAACTATGTGAAAAATATGTGTACCAGCGGGGACTCCTGAATTCTTATTTTATTCAATGGGTTATACTCTCTTACTGTCATTATTCATTTTGATTCTCAGAATGTTTCGTATGTGGCTGGTGGGAGCTCCTTCGAGCTAACTCTTGGGCCTTTTTGACATGCCCTATCATTCTTCAAACCCAGTCTTCCTCTCTGGCTAATAATATGCTTAAGGCCCATCTTATGATTTCACTGCGTCATCTTTGGAACCGGCAACTCCTCTCTGGCTCCCTTTAGTAGAGAATGGTATAAGAAACCAAGATTTGGCCACTAGGTCTAATACACATTTTACAGTTCTCTTGAACGTTGATCAAACAAGATCGTGAAGGGTTGTTCATAATGCCCTGAGAGTGAGACTAAAGGGGATAATGGGAAATTGAATGGATAGGTCTTAAATCAGTCTTGATGTCTGGAGGAAAGAAATCCGACGTGGGAAATTCCCAACATATAAATGTCTTATTTTTTGTATGTTTTGGGTAATGCAAAAGTTTTCAAGCCTTCACTTGCATGTACCTATAACATAGCCACAAAACTCTGAAACCTCAGATTCCCTGTTTTTGCTCCTGTCTGCTTACACAAGTCCTCCAGCAGCAAGTTACTTCACTCTTCTGTGCTTCCTGAGCTGCAAAGTGGAGATAATAAACCCTGCCTCACAGGGGTGCTGTGAGCATCCGACTGTCTATCAGATCTCTTACCTACCAATCATGTTTCTGGCAATATAGATATCTCTATCCCGGCTTCCCTGGTGGTGCAGTGGTTAAGAATACACCTGCCAATGCAGGGGACACGGGTTCGAGTCCTGGTCCGGGAAGATCCCACATGCCGCGGAGCAACTAAGTCTGTGCGCCACAACTACTGAGCCTGCGCTCTAGAGCCCATGAGCTACAACTACTGAGCCTGTGCACCACAACTACTGAGCCTGCGCTCTAGAGCCTGTGAGCCGCAACTACTGAGCCCACGTGCTGCAACTACTGAAGCCCACATGCCTAGAGCCCGTGCACCGCAACGAAGAGTAGCTCCCACTCACTGCAACCAGAGAAAGCCTGCGCGCAGCAACGAAGACCCAACGGAGCCAGAAACAATAAATAAAATGAAATAAATGTCTCTATCCATGTATCTGTAACCATCTGTCTCTATCTTTGGTCATATTCTTATTACTATATCATTTGACATGATAAATGCTCAGTTAATGGTTTTATAATAACACTAATAATAATAGTGGATAACCAGCATTTGATATAACCATGTAAGTGATACTCTTCATGCTCTCCTTTTTAGAAAACATCACTGAATTGGCTCCAAAAAAAGAAAAATAGAAATCTGCATTTTATTTCAAAAGGCCTAAAGTATATTCTCCTTCATATTTTCTGAAAGTCTTGGGCACTTCTCTGTTACATTAGTAGAAGTACACCATCAATAGAGATGCAAACACTTGGTTAAAAACATATCTTCATACTAGCAAAAAATTGTTTGAATCAGCGTTTCTAGAAACTTCCGAAGTTAAAATTGAGTAGATACAAAGTCATGTTGTCATTGGTGGGGATATAGGATTTTTTCTATTGCTATGTAAGTTTTCGTTTGAATCACTTTAGGGTCTTTACTCAGTGGTAGTCTCCCTGAACACTTGTAAACTGTCCTGGATATTATGTAAGTATAATGCATAGGTTATGAGCACCAATATTGGAGTTCGATTGCCCGGATTTGATTCCTGGCTCTCCAGTCACTCGAAGTAACCTTGAGCACTTCACTTAACTTCCTATTATTCAGTTTCCTCATCTGTCAAACAGAGTAAGTGATTATACCTATCTCATAAGATTTTTGTGAAGATTAACTTAATATATGTAAAGCCCTTAGATTATAGGAAATACTCATTCCTGATAATTACTATTAGTTTTAACTTATTTAGAGAATTTTTGCCACACAGAGAAATCAAACTTTATGCCTACAGTAATGCCATTTGTATTTATAATATATTAATTATTTGTAATAAATACTTCATATTAACTCACGGAAATAAAATTGGGAACTTTTTTTTCTCTTTTTCTGTGCTGGATACAGAAACATGATGAATAAGAAAGAAAAGTACATTTCTCCTGTATATTTTTGGATAAAAATTGAACCAATTCTGGGATTGCCTAGATCTCTTTGGATCATCGGTACCTACGAAAAACTTGTGTGATGTCTTTGACTAAACTACTTTTAATTATTCCAACCGTGAGACATTTCCCTACTCTATGCTTCAACATATATTTGATGAATCAATGAAAGCCCCATGTAAAATACTTGTAAACGTCAGCAAGTGCTACATAAAATCCCAATGTGACAGATACGTTATAGCTAAATATAATAAAAATTAGTGGGATTGATGTCAAAAGAGAAGGCCAAACTGTGACAGGATCAGTGTTTATCGTCAATGTTGTGTAAGATTTATACACGCTTCATGCAAAATAAAGAAAACGGCTTTTTATCCCCTTCTCAGCTTAAACAAAAGTGTCTGCTACTCATTTTATATTCAGGGCGTGGATTTTTGGACCTGAGAAAATCCATTACGATGCCATAGTTGATTTTGTGAGAACAGTACTAGTCACCTGAGATGAGAATTTGGATCAGGAATGCTTTTATGATGATGGACAGATTATTTTCTTCCATTTTTATACTTTTATATGTTCTGCTGTCTTGCTTTCTTAGCATCTGTGAATAAATGTCAGTGGATATCCACGGAACTTATGGACAGTCTTGGTGCTATTTCTTACAGAAAGGGTCCGCCCCAGTGCCTGAAATTGACAGAAGTTACACGTTTCTCTAGCAAGGGATCATTTAAATAATATTCTTATCAAATGTGGACTACCTAGAGTCAAGGAATGAGGAAAAATGAAATAATTATTTTAAACTTGCTTTATTAAAAGAAAATAATATATTTACTAATAATTAATGATAATATATAATTATTAATGATAATTAATAATAATATATCACTAAGTGATATAATTAGTGTATGCAATTATATGTGGAGGTCTTCTTTCTGTATTTTTAAAAATAAAAAACTTTACTTTTTAAAGAAGTTTTAAGTTTTCAGAAAAATATGTGGAATGTACAGAGAATTCCCATATACCCTGTCCAACCCTCCCTCCCCTTTTTCCTTATTAACATTAGTGTGATGCATTTGTTACAATTAATGAGCCAATATTGATACACCGTTATTAACTAAAGCTCATAGTTTACATTTGAGTTCACTCTTTGTGTTGTACATTCTGTGTGTTTTAACAAATAGATAATGGCATGTATCTACCAATATAGTAATACACAGAATAGTTTCACTGCCATAAAATTCCCCTGTGTTCTACCTATGCATCCCTCCCTCCTTCCCCATAAACTCCTGGAAACCACACTTTTACTGCCTATAGTTTTGCCTTTTCCAGACTGTCATATAGTTGGAATCACATAGTACATAGCCTTTTCAGACAGGCTTCTTTCCCTTAGCAATATATGTTTAAGGTTCCTCCATGTCTTTTCATGATTTGCTATCTCATTTCTTTTTAGTGCTGATTAATATTCCAGTGTGTGGATGTACCACAGTTTGTTTACCCATTTACCTTGGTTGATTTCCAGGTTTTGGAAATTATTAATGAAGCTGCTATAAACACTCATGAGCAGGTTTTTGTGTGGACATAAATTCTCAACTCCTCTGGGTTGATACCAAGTAGAGTGATTGCTGGATTATATGATAAGAGTACGTTTAGTTTTCTAAGAAACCACCAAACTGTCTTCTAAAGTGACAGTTCCCACTGGCAATGAATGAAGAGTTTCTGTTTCTCCACATCCTCAACAGCATTTGGTGTTGTCAGTGTATTTTGGCCATTCTAATAGGTGTGTAGGGGTATCCCACTGTTGTGTTAATTCTCGTTTGTATTTTTTTTTTTACAAAAAAATTGTTTCTATGAAAGGCAACAGTTTAATTCAGATGTCAATGAAGGGGAGTTAGGTAAAAGCCATGTGTAGTGATGAAGCAGCCACACCTACAGATATTACTTCTTGGCAGGGCAGTGCTAATGGAGGACTGTCATAAAAATAAACATCCCCCTAAATCTTGATTCAATAGGTATAAAAAGCTAGGAAAGGAGATATTCTGACTTCAAAGAAGCTTAGTCTGAGCTAAGGAGGATTTTTTAAATTGTTGTTTTCTTTGAGAGTCATTCACGTTTAGTACACGAACGTTTAGTACACGAATGATGGAATGTTAACACCTGTGTGATGTTAACACCTAATTCATTTTAAATTTTTATGGTCCTAATGTCATTGTCTTTTAATCAGAGAGTGTCACTGGAATTCAGAATAGATGTGAACAGACAAGTAGGAGACAATAGCCGAATCATTAAACTGAAAAGACAACAAACCAAAGCCTCCAATTAGACTGTTTAGAATTTTAATACCCAACAAATAGAATAACAGAATACTGAATGACAGGAAAATCCTGCCTTCAATTGAGCACTGCCTGGATCTGGAAAATTAAAACAAAGCAGCTTAATGTGAGTCAAAATGTTGGTGAAATCTGACTGGATTCTCTCAGGCTTGACCAAGAATCCAGACTCTTCTTGATCTGTGAATCACTGATGGGTTAAAAGCAAACAAACAAACAAAAAAACCAAACGCCACCAAAAAATAAGAGAACTGAAGTTAAGCTCCACTCACAGAACTTCTTTAGGGTAAAAGTTTGGAAATGATAATGTAGATATCTTGAATTTGACCATTCTTGTACCATTTTCCACACCCCTTCAAATTAACCTTTAAAAAAGTTCCCTTCTTAGCATTTCCTGCATTTATTTTCTGGACAGTATTACCCACTAGGGCTTTAAGAATCAGGCATCTTGTATATGTTGAAGGTCCTCTCTACTGAGCTCCAGACACACATGGCTTTCATTCATTCATCAATCTGTTGATTGACTAATTGAGAAACTCATTCATGAACACCTCCAATTATGGGTCAGGCAGATCAACCTATCAACTATGAGGTCTTGCACAATCAATTAAGTCTCTCTAATCCTATTTTCTTATCTACTCTGTAGGTATAACAGTACCTACCACTCAGCGTCACAGAGAGAATTAAATAAAACAGTATTTGTAAGTTTTGTGTCTGGATTCCTACCGCTACTTCCTTAGTACAGAATATCTTCATTTCTTTGCCAGACTCTAAGAATAGACTTCTGATTGGTTTCTTTGCTTTTTGTCTATTTTTCCCATCTATATAAATTCTCTGCCTGTTGATACACAGTCTCCACACTTTGAGGTGGTTGGATTGGGGTTAGGGAAGCAGAGGACAAGAGAGAAAGGTGAAGTTCACCCATGGAGGAAAACAGGAGACACTGCAAAGGACCTGGATGAAAAATTTGCCGATCTAAGATGCTGCTTCTACTCCAGAAGAGTGTAATAAGCCCTCTCACTCCAACCCACCCCTGCACTTATAAGTGCCATTAAGGAAAGGAGGGAAGGGACTTTTGAAAACTGATAGCATTTTCCTGAAAGGAATCTTTTAAGCTAAGAGAACACTATTTAACTGGGATGAGGTAGAAATATCATTAATCGAAAGGCTTATGTTTCCCTGCTACTTAATAAAGTATTGAAAAGAAGACAGAATTAGTTAAGGGAATGTAAAGAAATACATTTTGTCTTCATTTTGAATGTAAAGGGTGTAACTCTGCAGCCCTGAAGTACAGACACAGAGAGTCTCCTGGAATTAAGGTCCTGCTCTTTTCTAGGTAGTGGAACTTGACTAAAAATCTCTTCTGACTGATGGTTTTTTGTTTTGTTTTGTTTTGAAATCTTAACCTTTTACTCACTGTTCTATTAAAATATGTTATTTATAAATTTAGGGTCTGATAGCATGACAAGAGTTTCCCCGAGTATTTACTACAAAATTTCATAAGACAACCATAAGAAATGACACAAATCTGTCTGCCCTTCAGCTTCACCAGGCAAGAAAACAGTAGTAAATTGCCTTCAAAATCTTTAGGGAAATGAAACATGACTTGTTATAGATTTTGTCATTAACCAAATGGACATTCAAGTATGAGGTCAACATTTTTGATCATGCAAAGACTTCTCAAAGAAAGCAGATGATAAACTTCACCCACCCAAGGATGAATGAAGAAACTATGGCTACAGGACTTAGAATGGCCAATGAATCCATTTAATTATAGGTTGAAGATTAAATATGGAAATTATGATAAGAGAAGAGAATTGTGAATGTTATAAACCTAGTACCAGCTTTAGCTCTATTTCCTGTCACTTCCTCACTGTAATCAAGGCTTTTTCTGTACTAAAATTCTTGAAATCTGTTGTCATGGTGTTACCATGGAGCCTTTACACAAACTCTTTACTCTGCCTGGGACAAGCTCACCCAAGGCCCATCATTATCTATCCCTGTTCAAACATTCACTCTTCCCCTGTCCAACACCTGTTCCTCCTAAGAGCTCAGCTTCATCCTTTTCTTCAAGAGGGTTTCCCCATCACCTTCCTCTTTTGTGTTCCTGTACTCTGTCACTCACCACACTTCTTTCCAATCACTGCACTCTCTAAGACTGTTAGTTTTCTCCTTGCAGAAACAGGGTTTGTTACACTCATTTCTTTTTAAATTCTCAGCATTTTTCACAGTGCCTAATATATAGGAGTCTCTCAAACAAATTGATACATATCAAACTGTGGATATGGTTTTAAGTTCTTTTTGTTTCTCTTTCTAATCACATACACACAAAACTGACATACTCAAAAAATTTTTAATTAAAAAAAGGACATATTGAGATTGGTTCAAGATGGTGGAGTAGAAGGACGGGCCCTCACTCCCTCTTGTGAGAGCACCAGAATCACAACTAACTGCTGAACAATCATTGACAGGAAGACACTGGAACTCACCAAAAAAGATACCCCACATCCAAAGACAAAGGAGAATCCACAGTGAGATGGTAGGAGGGGCACAATCACAATAAAATCAAATCCCATAACCACTGGGTGAGTGACTCACAAACTGAAGAATAATTATACCACGGAAGTCAATGCATCGGAGTGAAGGTTCTGAGACCCACGTCGGGCTTCCCAACCTGGGGGCCCTGCAATAGAAGGAGGAATTCCCAGAGAATCGGACTTTGAAGGCTAGCGGGATTTGATTGCGAGACTTCGCCAGGACTGGGGGAAACAGACACCCCACTCTTGGAGGGCACACACAAAGTAGTGTGTGCACCAGGACCCAGGGGGAAAGAGCTGTGACCCCATAGGAGACTGAAGCAGACCTACCTCCTAGTGTTGGAGGGTCTCCTGCAGAGGTAGGGCGTGGCTGTGGCTCACTGCGGGGACAAGGACACTGGCAGCAGAAGTTATGGGAAGTACTCCATGGCATAAGCCCTCCCGAAGTCTGCCATTAGCCCCACCAAAGAGCCTGTAGTCTCCAGTGCTGGGTTGCCCAAGGCCAAACAACCAACAGGGAGGGAACTCAGCCCCACCTATCAGCAGACAAATGTATTAAAGTTTTACTGAGCTCTGCCCACCAGAGCACCACCCAGCTCTACCCACCACCAGTCGCTCCCATCAGGAATCTTGCACAAGCCTCTTAGATAGTCTCATCCACCAGAGGGCAGGCAGCAGAAGCAAGAAGAACTACGATCCTGCAGCCTGTGGAACGAAAACCACATTCACAGAAAAATAGACAGAGTGAAAAGGCAGAGGACTATGTACCAGATGAAGGAACAAGATAAAACCCCAGAAAAACAACTAAATGAAATGGAGATAGGCAACCTTCCAGAAAAAGAATTCAGAATAACGATAGTGAAGATGATTCAGGACCTCGGAAAAAGAATGGAGGCAAAGATCAAGAAGATGCAAGAAATGTTTAAAAAAGACCTAGAAGAATTAAAGAGCAAACAAACAGAGATGAACAATACAATAACTGAAATGAAAACTGCACGAGAAGGAATCAATAGCAGAATAATTGAGGCAGAAGAACAGATAAGTAACCTGGAAGACAGAATGGTGGAATTCAATGCCATGGAACAGAATAAAGAGAAAAGAATGAAAAGAAATGAAGACAGCCTAGGAGACCTCTGGGACAACATTAAATGCACCAACATACACATTATAGGGGTCCCAGAAGGAGAAGAGAGAGAAAAAGAAAATATTTGAAGAGAGTATAGTGGAAAACTTCCCTAAAATGGGAAAGGAAATAGCCACCCAAGTCCAGGAAGCGCAGAGAGTCCCAGACAGGATAAACCAAAGGAGAACCATGCCGAGACAGATGGTAATCAAATTAACAAAAAGTAAAGACAAAGAAAAATTATTAAAAGCAACAAGGGAAAAATGACAACATACAAGGGAACTCCCATAAGGTTAACAGCTGATTTCTCAGCAGAAACTCTACAAGCCAGATGGCAGTGGCATGATGTACTTACAGTGATGAAAGGGAAGAACCTACAACCAAGGTTACTCTACCCGGTAGGATCTCATTCAGATTTTACAGAGAAATCAAAAGCTTTACAGACAAGCAAAAGCTAAGAGAATTCAGCCAAACCAGACCAGCTCTACAGGAACTTCTCTAAGTGGGAAACACAAGAGGAGAAAAGGATCTACAAAAACAAACACAAAACAATTAATGGAAATGGCAATAGTAACATACATATGATAATTACCTTTAAAAAAATGTGAATGGATTCAATGCTCCAACCAACAGACACCGGCTCACTGAATGGATACAAAAAAAGAACCCATATATATGCTGTCTACAAGACACCCACTTCAGACCTAGAGACACATAGAGACTGAAAGTGAGGGGATGGAAAAAGATATTCTATGAAAATGGAAATCAAAAGAAATCTGGAGTAGCAATACTCATATCTGATAAAGTAGACTTTAAAATAAAGAATGTTACAAGAGACAAGGAAGGACACTACATAATGATCAAGGGATCAATCCAAGAAGAAGATATAACAATTAAAAATATATATGCACCCAACACAGGAGCACCTCAATACATAAGGCAACTGCTAATAGCTATAAAAGAGGAAATCGACAGTAACACAATAATAGTGGGGGATTTTAACACCTCATTTACAACAATGGACAGATCATACAGACAGAAAATTAATAAGAAAACAAGCTTTAAATGACACAATAAACCAGATAGATTTAATTGATATTTATAGGACATTCCATCCAAAAACAGCAGATTGCACTTTCTTCTCAAGTGTGCATGGAACATTCTCCAGGATAGATCACATCTTGGGTCACAAATCAAGCCTCGGTAAGTTTAAGGAAACTGAAATCATATCAAGCATCTTTTCTGACCACAACCCTGTGAGATTAGAAATAAATTACAGGGAAAAACACGTAAAAAACACAAACACATGGAGGCTAAACAATACGTTACTAAATAACCAAGAGATCACTGAAGAAATCAAAGGGAAATGAAAAAAATACCTAGGGACAAATGACAACGAAAACACGATGATCCTAAACCTATAGGATGCAGCAAAAGCAGTTCTAAGAGGGTAGTTTATAGCAATAAAATCCTACCTCAAGAAACAAAAATCTCAAATGAACAATCTAACCTTACACCTAATGGAACTAGAGAAAGAAGAATAAACAAAACCTAAAGTTAGTAGAAGGAAAGAAATCATAAAGATCAGAGCAGAAATAAATGAAACAGAAACAAAGAAAACAATAGCAAAGATCAATAAAACTAAAAGTTTGTTCTTTGAGAACATAAACAAAATTGATAAATCTTTAGCCAGACTCATCAAGGAAAAAAAGGGAGAGGACTCAAATCAAAAAATTTAGAAATGAAAAAGGAGAAGTTACAATGGACACCACAGAAATACAAAGCATCCTGAGACTACTACAAGCAACTCTATGCCAATAAAATGGACCACCCAGAGCAAATGGACAAATTCTTAGAAAGGTATAATCTTCCAAGATTGAACCAGGAAGAAGTAGAAAATATGAACAGACCAATCACAAGTAATGAAATTGAAACTGTGATTAAAAATCTTCCAACAGCAAAAGTCCAGGACCAGATGGCTTCACAGGTAAATTCTACCAAACATTTAGACAAGAGCTAACACACTTCCTTCTCAAACTCTTCCAAAAAATTGCGAAGGAAGGAACACTATCAAACTCATTCTATGAGGCCACAATTACCCTGATACCAAAACCAGACAAAGATATCGCAAAAGAAAGAAAATTACAGACCAATATCACTGATGAATATAGATGCAAAAATCCTGAACAAAATACTAGCAAACAGAATCCAACAACACATTAAAAGGAGCATACACCACAATCAAGTGAGATTTATCACAGTGATGCAAGGATTCTTCAATATACACAAGTCAAACAATGTGATACACCATATTAACAAATTAAAGAATAAAAACCATGTGATCATCTCAATAGACGCAGAAAAATCTTCTGACAAAATTCAACACCCATTTATGCTTAAAAACTCTCCAGAAAGTGGGCATAGGGGGAACCTACCTCAACATAGTAAAGGCCATATACAACAAACCCACAGCAAACATCATTCTCAATGGTGAAAAACTGAAATCATTTCCTCTGAGATCAAGAACAAGACAAGGATGTCCACTCTCACCACTATTATTCAACATAGTTTTGGAAGCCCTAGCCACGGCAATCAGAGAAGAAAAAGAAATAAAAGGAATACGAATTGGAAAAGAAGAAGTAAAACTGTCACTGTTTTCAGATGACATGACACTATACATCAAAAATCCTGAAGATTCCACCAGAAAACTACTAGAGCTAATCAATGAATTTGGTAAATTTGCAGGATACAAAATTAATGCACAGAAATCTCTTGCACTCCTATACACTAACAATGAAAATCAGAAAGAGAAATTAAGGAAACAATCCCATTCACCACTGCAACAAAAGGAATAAAATACCTAAGGAGGTAAAAGGCCTATACTCAGAAAACTGTAAGACAATGATGAAAGAAATCAAAGATGGCACAAAAAGATAGAGAGATATACCATGTTCTTGGATTTGAAGAATCAATATTGTGCAAAGGACTGTACTACCCAAAGCAATCTACAGAGTCAATGCAATCCCTATCAAATTATCAATGACATTTTATTTTTACAAAATTAGAACAAAAAACCTTAAAATTTGTATGGAGACACAAAAGACCCCTAATAGCCAAAGCAATCTTGAGGTCAAAAAACAGAGCTGGAAGAATCAGGGTCCCTGACTTCAGACTATACTATAAAACTACAGTAATGAAGACAATATGGTAGTGGCACAAAACAGAAATATAGAGCAATGGAACAGGATAGAAAGCCCAGAGATAAACCAATGCACATATGGTCACCTTATCTTTGACAAAGGATACAACGATTACAAGGGAGAAAAGACAGTCTCTTCAATAAGTGGTGCTGGGAAAACTGGACGGCTACATGTAAAAGGATGAAAGTAGAACACTCCCTAACACCATACACAAAAATAAACTCAAGATAGTTTAAAGACCTAAATGTAAGACCGGACACTATAAAACTCTTAGAGGAAAATATAGGAAGAACACTCTTTGACATAAATCACAGCAAGATCTTTTTTGACCCACCTCCTAGAGTAATGGAAATAAAAACAAAAATAAACAAATGGGACCTAAGGAAACTTAAAAGCTTTTGTACAGCAAAGGAAACTATAAACCAGATGAAAAGACAAACCTCAGAATGGGAGAAAATATTTGCAAACAAATCAATGGACAAAGGATTAACCTCTAAAATATATAAATAGCTCATACAGCTCAATATTAAAAAGACAAACAGCCCAATCAAAAAATGGGCAGAAGACCTAAATAGACATTTCTCTACAGAAGACATACAGATGGCCAAGAGGCATATGAAAAGCTGCTCAACATCACTAATTATTAGAGAAATGCAAATCAGAACTACAATGAGGTATCACCTCACACCAGTTAGAAAGGGCATCATCAGAAAATCTACAAACAACAAATGCTGGAGAGGGTGTGGAGAGAAGGGAACCCTCTTGCACTGTTGGTGGGAATGTAAATTGATACAGCCACTATGGAGAACAGTATGGAGGTTCCTTGGAAAACTAAAAATAGAAGTACCACATGATCCAGCAATCCCACTCCTGGACATATATCTGGAGAAAACCATAATTCAAAAAGATACATGCACCACTATTTACAATAGCCAGGTCACGGAAGCAATCTAAATGCCCATCGACAGATGAATGGATAAAGAAGTTGTGGTACATATATACAATGGAATATTACTCAACCATAAAAAGGAAAGAAATTGGGTCATTTATAGAGAACTGGATGGACCTAGAAACTGTCATACATACAGAGTGAATTAAGTCAGAAAGCGAAAAACAAATATTGTATATTAACGCATATATGTGGAATCTGCAAAAATGGTACGGATGAACCAGTTTGCAAAGCAGAAATAGAGACACAGATGTAGAGAACAAACTTATGGACACCAAAGGGGAAAGCGGGGGAGGGGTGGTGGTGAGATGAACTGGGAGATTGGGATTGATATATATATATATACACTAATATGCATAAAATTGATAACTAATAAGAACCTACTGTATAAAAATAAGTAAATAAGATTTTAAAAGGCGTATTTTAAAAATGTAAGTAGCACAATTCACAATCTGTTTTGACTTGCCCATATCAAGGTTTTAGGTAAAACCAGTGAATACCTTTTTGGTCATTAAACTATGTCACTTCAAGTAATGGGTTTATACCATTGAAATATTAATTTTAACACTTTGATTTGCAAAGCAAACCATTAACTTGATTTATTATGAAACAGCAAAGTTACTTAATCTGACCAGACACCATGCTGTCAATAACTTGACAGTAATGATATTGTTTTCCTCCTAGTGACTGAGATTAATACCAATTTGCTAAGTTAATACTTGTTTGGATATTGTCAATAAGTAACTGAGTAACTAACTTGGATAAATAAAAAGCAGATTTTGATATCAGGGCTACTGAAGAGTTCAGTCTGTTTGGCCAAATAAGCTACATTTCCAGAGTAGGTGTGTGTGAAATACAATTTATTTATTGTTTTATTAAACAAATATATTTTATTGCATATTGAAAAAAACATTACTTATAAGAGATCAAATTATCAGAATAAAAGATTAAATCAAATGATAAAACATCATTTTCCAGATGACTCTCTCAGGAGTCAATAGTCATCTTTCTGTTAGAGTTACAAAAGTTTTCACTTGAAGAAACTCCTGGTATTATATCTTAATCTGCTAAAATTCACTTTAATGAATTCTTTCTGAAACATGCAATGATGCAGTTAAAGATATTTTATCATCTTTTGAAGCCAAGAAACATAATACAAATATGAAGGGACTAATATGTCTTTCATGGGCACTTAATTGTCATTAGAAGTAAATTTAGATATGACTTCTTTTTTTCTACTTCTCTCCCATTTTTCTTTCACTATAAAGAAAAAAGAAAATTAGCTTAGATGGCATGTGTTAAAACGAAATAAGGTAACAATTTGCTTCAGATTGGAAGTATGATTTTCCAGCCCAACGTTCTTATGTCCACCAACTGCACTCCAAATTTGGACAAGAACTTGTCCTCTTGGGGGACGTAATCTCCTTGTATTTGGAAAAAGGGCATTAGACAATCAGTTATATTAGTCAGTTAATCAATATTTAAATAAAGGCAATATGTCCTTAATTTAGTTTCATTTTGAGAAAAGTATGCCAAATTGAAGAAATATTTTAAAGATTGAAATGTATGTTTGTTTAAATGAGATATCCCCAAACTCTTCTCTCTTCTGTAATTTGAACTGAGAATTAGGGGTTTCACCGTACTTTTGGGCATTCTAATCAAGTCCAAAAGGACAAACAGCCAGGAGCCTAACTCTCCCATGGGGAGTCTGTGTGGTGTGGAGAAATAAATGGGTAATCTTGTCAAGCTTGGGAGTTGATGAAACAGAACTCAAAGCGTACTAGAATATTTCTATGAACGAGGTGGTCAAGATTCCACCATTTACAAAGTTAATCGAAACCATGCACGGTGCACCTCGATGCTGGGCTTTCTGAGTGAATCTAACAAGAATCAACACCCCGTCCCTTCCCCATCCCTACCCCCAAATGTATAGCAGGGCAGCTATTTAACCGTGAATATCTATAAACAGTGATGGCCGCATGCCAGTGTCAATGGACATTTACACGGATAACACATGGGGTTATTTATTTATTGACATTGCATATAATGGCATAAAGGAGATCTCTTAAGGAGGGACTTGCTTGGGGTTAGAAGGAATACTTTGGTAAGTCATTTGGGGTAGGAGATGAAACTCCCACAGAACATGATCACTCAACAACAGGCAATCTTTGAAGGAGGAAGCCCTACTCCATGAATGAGAGGGCATGTGTTTGCTAGCCAGTGAGGTGAACGTGGTATGGAAGAGTGACCAAGCTGAGACACAAGACACTAGAATAGCAGAGAAAGAGTGCTGTAGGCGTCACAGTATGTGAGACAAAGACTTTGGATTACCTGCCTTATCTGATGGTGACTGCAGAGGTGGATTTGGTATGGGATCCGATCTGTTTTGGTAAACTCTCTCATATCTGCCTATGAAATCTTTGATAATTTTGTCAGTACTCAGTCATAATTTTGTGAGTGTACTACAGGGAGGATTTGTGAAGAAGTGCTTCAAGGCTGGGGATAAATGTCAAAAGGATATAAGTGGAGATTTCTGGGTGTCTGGGTCACATGTGCAAAAACGCTCTCTCTCAACAACAGGACAACAATCCTTAGAGGTGACTTGCTCTTGGGAAGTCTTTTTCTACCCGAAACTCTATTTTGGGCGGCATATTCTATTTCTACCTATTCTTGCTACTTGTGTGTGTATGTGTGCACGCACATACATTTCTGTAAAACACACATATGCAATGCATCCTGAATCTCTTACTCTTTTTTTTAATTTTTATTTTATATTGGACTATAGTTGATTTACAATGCTGTGTTAGTTTCATATGTACAGCAAAATTATTCAGTTTTTCAGATTCTTTTCCCATGTAGGTTATTACAGAATACTGAGCAGAGTTCCCTGTGCTCTACAGTAGGTCCTTGTTGGTTATCTTAGTTTAAATATAGGAGATTCTGTTACTCTTGACTAAGACAACCCACACTGTTTGGAAAAAAGAAAAAACAACTCCATCCTTTATCTTCTCAAAGAACCCGCTTTTAGTTTTATTGATCTTTGCTATCATTTCCTTCATTTTTCACTTATTTCTGATCTGACCTTTATGATTTCTATCCTTCTGCTAACTTTGGGGGGGGGGTGGTTTGTTCTTCTTTCTCTAATTGCTTTAGGTGTAAGGTTAGGTTGTCTTTCAAATTTGTTCCTCTGGGTGGGCAAAAGGAACCATAGGTCAGAAACATCCTTCCCTTCTACTCAGCATCTGAAAAATATATATCACAGGGAACGAGTGTTTACACTTTAAAGGTTCCTGACTCCGCACACACACCTTTGGATTTTAAATTTAAAAAGTCTGCTGCAATTTTGATTGGGATTGCATTGAATCTATAAATCAGATCAAGGAGAACTGATATCTTAACAGTATCGAATCTTCTAACCCCTTCTCTTAGTCACGTTCTACGGTTTTTAGTACATAACTCTTTCACATATTTTATCGGATTTATCTTTTTAATTGGAGTTTCTTTTGTTTCTTGCAGTATACGAAAATAGTTGATATTTTGTACATAGTCGTTTTTAGGCTGATTCCATCAGATTTTCTATATAGATGATCATACCTGTGCAGAAAGCCTATTTTATGTCTTCTTTTCCAGTCTGGATGACTGTTCTTTTTTTTTCTCTTTTTACTTTCTTTATACTATTTTATTTTTTATCTAAATACACTGGCTGGTATCTAGAACCTGTAATTCAATGCTGAATAGCAGTAGTGAGAGCAGAAATTCTGTTGTGTCTGATCTTAGGGGAAAACCATACAATTCTGTAGATTCCTTTTTCAGATTGAGAAAGTTTCTATCTGTGCATAGTTTGCTGAGTTTTTTTTTTTTAATTAGAAATGGATTTTAGATTTTGTCAAATGCTTTTCCTATGCCTGTAGAGATGATCACACATTTTGTGTTGATTTCTTTTATTTGTTTTAATTGCTTTTGTTAGTATGGTAAATTACATTCATTGATTTCCAAGTGTTAATGTGTGCTCTTGGAATAAATACCACTTGGTTATGATACATTATACTTTTTATACATTGTTGCATTCAAAATGCTAAAATTTTGGTTAGGATTCTTATGTCTATGTTCAATAGTGATATTGATCTATAGTTTTATTTGTAATGTCTTTGGTTTGGGTATCAGGGCAATGCTGGTCATATAGAATGCATTAGGAATTACCCTCTTATCTTCAATTTTCTGGAAGAATTTGTATAGCCTTGGTAATATTTCCCCCTTAGATAAACAAGCAAAGACATATTAACCTAGAGTTCTATGTTAGAGAAGGTCTTTTTGACTACAAATTGAATTTCTTTAGTAGATATAGAGCTATTCAGGTTATCTATTTCTCCTCGAGAGAGCATTTATAACTTGTGTTTTTAAAAAATAAGTCAGGTCCATCTAAGTTGTCAAATTATGGGCATAGAATTGTTACTAATACTTATCCTTTCAATGTCTTTAGAATCTGAGAGATGTCACCTTTCTCATTCCAGATATTCATATTGTGTCTGACTTATTTTTTTCTGATCAGTCCATCTAGAAGTTTATCAATGTTCCTGCTCTTCTTAAAGAACCAACTTTTAATTTCATTGACTTTTCCCCATAGTGTTCTTCTGTTTTTTTTTTGTTTTTTTTTTGTTTTTTTTGCGGTACGTGGGCCTCTCACTGTTGTGGCCTCTCCTGTTGCAGAGCACAGGCTCCGGACGCGCAGGCTCAGCAGCCATGGCTCACGGGCCCAGCCGCTCCACGGCATGTGGGATCCTCCCAGACCGGAGCACGAACCCGTGTCCCCTGCATCGGCAGGCGGACTCTCAACCACTGCGGCACCAGGGAAGCCCCTGTTTTTCTGTTTTTTATTTCATTGTTTCCACTTCAATATTTATTATTTTCTTTCTTCTGCTCCCTCAGGCCCTCATTTGCTCTTATTTTTATAATACCTTAAGGTAAATGAGGTCACTGATCTGAGATCTTTGTGAACATAGGAGTGTTTTGCTATGACAATTCCTCTATGTACAGCTTTAGTGGCATTCCACAAACTGTGACATACTGTGTTTTATTTTTATTCAGTTGAAAATATTTTCTAATTCGCCTTTTGACTACCTTTTTGACCTATTAGTTATTTGAAGTGTGTTACTTAGTTTCCACAATTTTTTATATTTTCATGACAACTTTCTGTTATTGGTAGATCACTTGTTCCAATTTGGTCAAGGAACATGCCTTTTATGACTTGAATCATTTAAAATTTATTGTGACTTGCTTGAAGATTCACAATATGTTGGTAAATATTCTATGTGTAATTAAAAAGAATGAGTATTCTGCTGTTCTTGGGTTGAGAGTTTATTTAAAGTCAATTAGGTCAAGTTGGTTGATAATATGATTCAAGTCTAGTGTAACTGCTGATTTTTTTCCTACTTAGTCTATCGATTATGGAGTGCAAGTGTTGAAATATCTGACTATAAGTGTGGATTTATCTACTTCTTTTTGCAGTTCAATCTATTTTGCTTCAAGTATTTTGAAGCTCTGCTATAAATGCATAAATATTCAGGACTGGTATGACCTTTTGATGAACTGAGCTTCTAATATCTCTACTAATACCCTTTGCTACAGAATCTTATGTGTATATACATAGCCACTCCAGCTTTCTTTTGACTAGTGTTAGCATGGTGTTATAGGGGTTTTTTTTTTTCTTCTTTTTCTTCTTTCTATTAGTACTTTAGAATTGTTTCCCCACTGTCATCTTTCTGGCATTGTTCTGATGACAAATCTGCTATCCTCCTTGTCTCTTTCTCCGTACGTAACATTGTTTCACTCTGGTTGTAAGATTTTCTCTTTCTCACTGGTCTTGAATAGTTTGATTATGATGTGTTTTTTAATGTTTCTTTTGCTTAGCATATGCTGCACTCCTTATATCTTCACATTTATAATTTTCATCAATTCTGGAAGTTTTTCAGCCATTATTTCCTCAAATGTTTTTTCTGTCCTTCCTTCTCCTTTGAGGATCCTTCCTTTGAAGATGCCTAATTACATATACATTAACCCGCTTGAAGATTTAAAATTTTCCTTTTTCTCCCTGCTTCAATTTAAATAGTTTTATTATTATATTTTCAAGTTCACTGTTGTTTTCTTCAGGAATGTTTAATCTGCTGTTTATCCTCCTCAGTATGTATTTTACCTCAAATATTGCAGTTTGTGCTTCTAGACGTTCCATTTGTTATTTAAAATATCTTCCATTTCTCTATTTAATGCTTTGAGCATATGGAATACAGCTGTAATGTTTAAATTTCCTTGTCTGTCAATTATAACATCTGTGACAATATTGAGTCATTTTTATTTGATTATTTTCCTCAAAATGGCCACATTCTCCAGCTTCTTTGCATGCCTTGTCATCTTAGATTAGATGACAAATGTTGGGAGTTTCACTTTGTTGAGTACTGAATATTTTTATATTCCTATATTTTTGTGCTTTTTTCTGGGGTGAGTTAAATCACTTGGAAACAGTCTTACCCTTTCAGGTCTTGCTTTATGATTTCTTAGGTGTATCTGAATTAATGCTCTGTCCAGAGCTAGTTATTTCCATTGCTGAGGCAAGACTTTCCTGAATACACTACCCATGAGCGATGAGTTTTTCCAATCTGGCTGGAGGGAGCGGGAGAAGGCACTGTTCCTAGCCCTGTGTGAGTGCCAGGCACTGTTCCATTTAATCCCTCCGGATGATTCTTTTCCAGGTCCTCCAGTAATTTCCTCGCAAACGTTTGTTGATTAGCACTTTCCTAAGTAAAGTCTCTCTGCAGTTCCCTTTATGTGCAATGCTCCTCCCTGGAACTCTAGCTGCCTTGGTTTCCCCAGACATGAACTTCCAGCTCTGTAACCCATGGAGATCACAGGCTCTGCCTGGTGTCCCCTCTCTGTGCCACAGCCTTGGACCACCCTAAAGCTGGGGCCATTATAAGACTTATCGTGTTTGTTTCTCATTTCTCAGGGACCACAGTCCTTCATTATCTGAGATCCGTTTTGAAAATCTTTTTTTCAAATATTTTAACCTTTTTGGGGTGGTTGTTTTAGATGAGAGCATAAACTGAGTTATTGTTAATCCATCTTTGTTGGAAACAGAAGGCCACATATGGACTTTATATTTTAGACCTCTTATAGAGGTGGAGATAGTCTACAAAATAGACCTTACAGGATTGGTCAGGTGACACGAGGGCTCCTGACACTATGTGAGCTAAAGAGTATAATGGGCTGGCTTATTAACCTTGAAAATCTACACTCTCCCTCTGAAATCATTATTAGACTGCATTGTACCCAACTCCACTGAGAATGCCTATGGCATTGTTTACTGATGTCACCAAAGGAGTTAGAATGGGAAGGAATTTTCTTTCTTAGGCTGTGGCCTGGGGAAGGTAGTTCAACCCCTTTTGTTCTCCCTGGGTAAATCATCAGATGCACTGCATTTTAACATTCCTCAAGAACATATAATGAAGAATCTCATACAGCTCAAACACACGTTAAAACCGGCTGGATTCTCCCACATTTCATTCATTTATTTTGAGGGTTGCTTTGCTTTTTCTGTAAGCCCTTGGTCTCTGGAGAAGCAAGTACTAACAGATTGTTTACCTCTGCCTTTCGGATACCTGAGATGTCCGCATTCTAAGTATCCAGGCTTTAGTCATTAATAACAGAAAGAACAGGAATTTATTAATTAACAACAAAACAACAACAGACAACACTGTGCAATCTTTTTTTTTTCTCATTTATACCTATATTCCTTTACAGCAAATTTCCAGCCCTGGTACTTCCCTGATTATTCTCATTTCAACAATCCAATAAATTTGTCCACTTATACAGAATGTGGGTGCATGTACACATGCTTAGGGAGCGGGACCACTTCCTACACCTTCTATCACCTGGCTTTATATTGTCCCATTAAACCAATTTCAGAGGACATTCTGCTTCCAACATATAAAAGCCTTCCAATTGTATGTGATAACTTAAATGTTTTTAACCTAATTTTCATTAATATTTTAGGTTTCATTGTTTCCTATCAGTAATTCAGGCTGCAGAAGATGTTACTCCTTAGTGTTTAAGCTATTTAAGTTTATATCTCATCTGTGCAAAGAAAGTTGTTTGTACAGCTTTAAATTATATTTTCTCTCCTATGTTTTTACCATAACAAACCCCAAAAGCTACAGTCAAGATACCGTATGTTAGCTGCACTCTTAAAATGTATTTCATATTTTCATTGCTTTTCAATGGGGGTCCGATTTGCCTATCAATTTTATTCTGAAAGAATTGTGATTAAGGGAAGTGTGTGGACAATTTTTTCTATAAATGTTGTTAAATTAAAAAATGGATTTATCTTCGATATTTTTAATAGACATTACAAATCTTATATCAATGGTAGGTATCTAAAAACATTCTTCTTCCATCAAATTGTCCCTCTTTTAGAGGTTTTTATTTTCTTCTACAAGATTCCAGGAAGACTACCAAAGACTTTTTAATGAGAAGCAAGATTGAGATATTCTCAAGGGGGAGATGTAAAACAGTTTTAGCTATTAAAAGATAATATCAGAGCGAGCGCAAGTGCATAACCTGAAAAATGGATCAGTTAGGCATCTATAGTATCCTTGGAGTCAGGAGCACTTCAATTAAAAATGTGAGACCAGGGCTATCAATATTATTAAATGAAGACAACCAATGCTGTGATACATTTTCATTTACTGTTGTAATACACAAGAGCTAACTGCAGGAGCGTCTAAGGTTAAAACGTTCATTTCCTCACGACCCCATGAATTCTCTGAAAGTAGCTTTGGTCACAAAAGAGCTTCGTTCTTTTGAAGAGTTTCTTTTTTAATTTTTATTTTACACTGGAGTATAGTTGATTGACAATGTTGTGTCGGTTTCAGGTATACAGCAGAGTGATTCAGTTATACATATACATGTACCTGTTCTTTTTAAAATTCCTTTCCCATTTAGGTTATTACAGAGTATTGAGCAGAGTTCCCTGTGCTATACAGTAGGTCCCTGTTGGTTACCTATTTTCAATATAGCAGTGTGTACATGTCAATCCCAAACTCCCTAACTATCCCTCCCCCCCAGCCCTTCTCCCCTGATATCCATAATTCAATGCAGAGTTTTCTTGATCTGTTTAAAGATTTGACCTTACTCTTGCAGGGCAGAGAGGATTTATTGACCGTTTGCTGGAAAGGAATAGAACCATCTCTTCTAAGTATTATCATCAGAATGTGATATCAGGATATCTGTCATGAATATATATATATGTACATATATTCATATATATATATATGTGTGTGTGTGTGTGAAGTTTTTTCCTAAGAATTTATTAGCTTACAATGAGACATCATTGATACTTGACATCAGAAAATTCTATTTACTCTATTTTCCAAGTAGATGGATCTTCTGACCACTTTTCATCACATCTAATATTCCCAAACCAATCTCAGCCTTCACCATCTCTCCCCTGGGTTGTTCCAATCATGTTCTAATGGGGCTCTTTGGACCCTGGCCCTCTGCAGTCTACTCTCAATAAAGAAGGCAGAGTGATCATTTTCAAGGTATGTCAAATAACATCCCTCTTTGCTTAAACCTAGCTCCCCATTTTACCCTGAGTAAAAGCAGAGTTCCTTAGGATGACCCACATGTCTTTATTTGATCTGTTCTCCCGTTACTGGTCTGTTTCTTCTAAAATCTCTTTCCCATGCTCGTTTGATGCCAGCCATACTGGTTTCCTCACTCTTTCATGCACCAGATTTGCTCCCATCTTGAAGCCTTTGCACTGGCTTTTGCTTCTTCTTGGGACGCTCTCCCCAAAGATTCTCATTGCTACCACATTCACCTTATATGTTTGAATTTTTGCTCAAATGTCCACCTTTCAAAGGAGATCTTCCTCTCCCACCCTATTTAAAATCACTTACCCTATCCCCCAGCACTTTAAATTGTGTCTCCTGAGCTACCTCTTTTTAAAAAATTTACCATAGCAAATAATAGGTACCTAATTCATATTTGTTAAATGAATGAGGTAAATGCATTCATTCATTGCAATGACACTGAAATCAATGCTTTGTATTTGGGAGAGGGCAAGCCAGGACAAAAGATCTACTTTATATAGGGCAGGTATTTCTTTCTGTAAATGTAATTTCCACATACTGAGAGAAACCCCTTTATTTTGCCTCATTAGCATCACTGTAACCAAATGCATTTATGAACAATGAATGCTCTGTTGGGCATTTCAGATTAGGTCATGCATACACTGTATTTGTATTGCGTAAATAAGTAAATTTATTTCACTCACTCAGGCAGGTATGGAGCAACTGATATAAAGTATATTTTCACACCTTGCATCTGGTTTTAATTATTTATCTATCCTTGGGTCAGAGTGTGAACTCCATTTCAGCTTCCCTGCATGAGATGTCCTTCCAGTCCAGATAACCCAGAGAAATTCTTAATATCGTAAGGCTTCGGTAACTACTACTTTTGTGTAGAAATGTTGAATGCAATAGCTCCAAAGGAAATAAAAAATGGATTATATATAAGGTGTGTACTAACATGTTTCTTTTAGCCTATACATCTGTGTTTTAATTGAACTGGACATCAGTATTAGAAATATATCTAAAGCTTTGTTTGAATATTATTTATTTGAATTGATTTCCGTAGCTTGAATTTTTCCTAAAATGCTCTTTGATGTGTAATGAAACCAATGATTCCACTTTCATAAAATAATGTTAAGGTTTAATTATATTTCCTTGTGTAAAATAACTTTTAAAACAAAACATTATGCCTACTAACATAGAACACTGACTTTCCTATTTATCTCGTTTGAAGGTTAGAAACATTTCCCACTGGTAAAGATATTCACTGACTTTGAAGGTGAGTGAATTCTTAATGTTTGTCTTACAAGGGTTATTAATACACATATTTATTTTTCACTGCCCAAATGTGGGAAGGAGGGTTGAAGGACCTGAAAGCCATTGCCAAGATGCTCCCGAAGCCCATTTTGGAATTGCTTTATTTTTTTTCTCCATTCCAGATTGTAATGGTGATTGCAGTGTGCAGTCATACACAATAAGAAAGTTATACATACAAACAGTTTTTAAAAAACACACAGGTAGGGGCTTCCCTGGTGGCACAGTGGTTGAAAGTCCGCCTGCCGATGCAGGGGACACGGGTTCGTGCCCCGGTCTGGGAAGATCCCACATGCCGCGGAGGGGCTGGGCCCGTGAGCCATGGCCGCTGAACCTGCGCATCCGGAGCCTATGCTCCGCAAGGGGAGAGGCCACGACAGTGAGAGGCCCGCGTACCGCAAAAAACCCAAAAAACAAACAAACAAGAAAACCACACAGGTATAGTGACATCTGATTCTAACTGTAGAAATATTATACAACTACGTGAACAAATATGATTTTACTCTGTCATCATCATTCTCTTTATGAGGGCATCCGGATATCATTACAGACATAGTTAGAGCATTCCAGGCTCATACCTGAAGGGTCACCTTATCAGTGACATTTCAGTGCCTCACAGGTCTTGCTCTTATTTGTTTGAATAGTAGGAATGTAGCAGAAAGTGAGGGTCTGGCTGCTTGCCACTCAAAAGCCAATAAAGAGGCAAGGCTGGTAGAAAGGAAAGTTTGCTTTATTTCCCAGGCCAGAAACCTGGGGTGGTGGGCGGACTTCTGTCTAAAGGCCGACGTCCCCGCACTGACAATCTGTGGGCAAGAGCTTTTATAGACGGAGGGAGGGGGCTACGTGTAGAAACAGCACAGGCAGCTCTGACAGTCATCTTGAAATTCGTCATGCAATGGTCTGATCTTGATTGTTTTAAGTACAGGTAGTCTTTAGTTCCAGGGTTGGTTTGTTCCCATTTCTTTGAGGCCAGCCCTGGGAATTGTGGCAGCTTATGTCATGGCTACAGCCGGGTCACCACGTAGTTCACTTCTTCCACCCGGCGAGGGTTTCAGAATCTATAAGACAGCTCACAGGACAGGGCTCAGAATATTATCTATAGCCCTTGAGGAGGAACTAAAGGCCCTTGACTTTGCTTAATAACTAAACTATTATTATTTGGTCTCCTTTGACTGTTTTCCTTTGTTTCTGCATTTTCTCACTTCTCTGATTAAACTTATTCTTTGGCTAAAGATTTCCTACAGACAAAAGACAGGCTGAGGACATGGGCTTGGGGGGTGGGGGGGAGGACCATAGGGTCCTGCTCCATTTCAGAAATTCTAGTATTTTTGATGCTTTCTCCTGTTTTAGTTATTCAGCAGTTATTTAGCATACACTCAATTTAGGTATCACTTAAAATTCTTACATGTTGCCCTCCAGGTAGTAGTTTCTTGGTCATAAGTAAGGTCACTTCTAGATCAGTGTGGGTCAATAGAATTTTCTGGTGATGATAGGACTGTTCTGTATCTGTATAGTCTCATATGGTAGGCACTAGCCCATGAGGTTATTGAGTGCTTGAGATGTGGTTAGTGGGACTGAGGAACTGAAATTTTATTTAAAATACCTAAATTTATTTTTATTTTTTAATACATTTATTTATTTATTTATGGCCGCGTTGGATCTTTGTTGCTGTGTGTGGGCTTTCTCTAGTTGCGGTGAGCGGGGGCTACTCTTCATTGAGGTGCGTGGGCTTCTCATTGCAGTGGCTTCTCTTATCGCGGAGCACGGGCTCTAGGCGTGCGGGCTTCAGTAGTTGTGGCTCACGGGCTTAGTTGCTCCGTGGCATGTGG
>NW_006795974.1:0-862 GCF_000442215.2 Lipotes vexillifer | reverse complement strand
CGAACCCATGTCCCCTGCATCGGCAGGCGGACCCTCAACCACTGTGCCACCAGGGAAGCCCAACGTGCTGATTTTTTAAAGCTGGCAATAATTATCTGGGGATTTATTATCTTATTCTATTTTGTATATTTTTGAAAATTTCCATAACTGAGTAAAAATAAATGCATATGCATATTTGAAAGAAAATATTTATATTAATGAATACACACAAACATCTTAGATTTATCCCTTAATTTGAACATGTAAAAGACCTTTTAAGAGGAGTAAGAGTCATCTAATTGAACTGGTGAATTTTACAGCAATAGGAAAGTCTGTGTTTATATGTGTAGCTGCTAACCAATTAGTACCCATTATAAAAGGAAACTCACATCTAAAATATGAAGTTACTGTATTAGCATCACGAGGCAAATAGCTTTATAGAAGATTATAAAATAATAAAATACAAAAAGCTTTATTAAAGCAAATATGTTTGAAATAGTTTTGCTCAAGTGCCTTTTTTCTGCTGTTTTTGTAAAACTATTTAAATCACATAATGTCAAACTATATTTTAAAATATTCAGCATGCACTCTGATGTTGCTATTATAAAAAACACAGTTTCTATCTCTTTTAATAACATTTTTATCCCTAGAATTACTTCTCATCAATTATTTATTTCATGATGAAGTACTATTCATATTTTTTAACATCTTTATTGGAGTATAATTGCTTTACAATGTTGTGTTAGTTTCTGTTTTATAACAAAGTGAATCAGCTATACACATACATATATCCCCATATCTCCTACCTCTTGCATACCCCTCCCTCCCTCCCTATCCCACCCCTCTAGGTGGTCACAAAGCACCTAGCTGATCTCCCTGTGCT
>NW_006795973.1:0-304 GCF_000442215.2 Lipotes vexillifer | reverse complement strand
TTCTTCAATATACACAAATCAATCAATGTGATACACCATATTAACAAATTGAAGAATAAAAAGGATATGATAATCTCAATAGATGTAGAAAATGCTTTCAACAAAATTCAACACCGACTTATGATAAAAACTCTCCAGAAAGTAGGCACAGAGAGAACTTACCTCAACATATAAAGGCCATATATGACAAACCCACAGCAAACATCAGTCTCAATGGTGAATAAAAAAACATTTACACTAGTATCAGGAACAAGACAAGGTTGCCCACTCTCATCACTATTATTCAACATAGTTTTGGAAGTTT
>NW_006795972.1:3022-5524 GCF_000442215.2 Lipotes vexillifer | reverse complement strand
CATGGGCACCATCACCATGGGCACTGTCACCGTGTGCACTATCACCAGGGGCATTATCACCTTTGGCAATGTCACCACGGCACTGTCACCGTGATCACTGTCACCATGGGCAGTCTCTCCGTAGGCACTCTCACTCTCTTACTCTGAGCACTATCACCTTGAGAACTGTCACCATGTACACTGTCACCATGAGCACTCTCACCATGGGCAATGTCACCGTGTGCACTGCCACCATGAGAACTGTCACCCTGTGAACTGTCAACAGGGGCATTATCACCATAGGCAATGTCACCAAGGGTAATGTCACCGTGAGCACTGTCTCCACGGGCACTATCTCCATAGGCACTCTCACCATGGGCACTATGACTGAACTCACTATTTCCATGGGTACTGTCACCATGGGCACGCCACCATGTGCAATGTCAACACGGTGATTATCATCGTGAGCACTCTAAAAATGGTCACGGCCATCATGGGCACACTCAGCATGGGTGCTGTCATCATGAGCACTGTCAACAGAGTTTTTGCCACAAGGTGCACTGTCAGAATGGTAACTGCCACCATATGCCGTGTCACCATGTGCACTCTCACCACGAGCAATGCCACCTTGGGCAATGCCACCATGAACGCTGTCAGTATGACAAATGTAACCATGGGTCCTGTCACCGTGGACACTTTCACCATGGGTACTGCATCTATGGGATTTGTAACCATGGGCACTGTCACCATGAGCACTATCACCCTAAGCACTGTCACTATGGGCACTATCACCAGGAGCAAGATCACCATGAGCACTGTCACCATGGGCAGTATCACCATGGGCACTGCCATCAGGAGCATTGTACCAGTTAGGACTGTCACCATGGGCACTGCAACAATGAGCACGGTCACCATGGACACTATAACCATGTACACTGTCACCATGGGCACTATCACCATTTTGCACTTCCACCATGTGAACCACCGCTATGAGGAATGTCACCATGGTCACTATCCCGGTGAGGACAGTCACCAAGGGCACTGTCATCATGGGCACTGCCACCATGTGCACTGTCACCATCAAAAGTATCACCGTGAGTTCTGTCACCATGTGCACTGCAAACATGAGCACTGGCACTATGGGAAATGTCACCATGTGCACTGCCACCATGGGCACTATCACCATGAACACTTTTACCATGGGTACTATCACCATTTTGCACTGCCAGCATGTGAACTACCTCCATCGGCACTGTTCATCATGGGCACTATCACAGTGAGCACTATCACCGTGACCACTATCACTATCAGCACAGTCACCATGGGAAATGTCACCCTGGGCACTGCCACCATGAGCACTGTCTCCAAGGGTACTGTCACCATGGTCACTCTTACTCTGAGCACTATCACCTTGAGAACTGTCACCATGTACACTGTCACCATGAGCGCTCTCACCATGGGCAATGTCACCGTGTGCACTGCCACCATGAGAACTGTCACCCTGTGAACTCTCAACAGGGGCATTATCACCATAGGCAATGTCACTAAGGGTAATGTCACCGTGAGCACTGTCTCCACGAGCACTATCTCCATAGGCACTCTCACCATGGGCACTATGACTGAATTCACTATTTCCATGGGTACTGTCACCATGGGCACGCCACCATGTGCAATGTCAACACGGTGATTATCATCGTGAGCACTCTCAAAATGGTCACGGCCATCATGGGCACACTCAGCATGGGTGCTGTCATCATGAGCACTGTCAACATAGTTTTTGCCACAATGTGCACTGTCAGAATGGTAACTGCCACCATACGCAGTGTCACCAGGTGAACTCTCACCGCGAGTACTGCCACCTTGGGCAATGCCACCATGAACACTGTCACTCTGACAAATGTAACCATGAAGCTTGTCACCTTGGACACTTTCACCATGAGTACCTTCACCATGGGTTTTTTCACCATGGGCACTGTTACCATGAGTACTATCACAATGAGCACTGGCACAATGGCACTGGCACAATAGAGACTTTCACCACTATAATTGTAACCATAGACATTTTCACCATGAGCTTTGTCACCATGGTCACTGTCACCATGGGCACTGTCGACCTGAGCACTATCTCCATGAGCACTGTAACCAAGGGCGTTGACACCACGGGCACTATCACCATAAGCACTATCACTGTGAGCACTATCACTGTGAGCACTGTCACCATGGGAACTGTCACCCTGGGGACTGTCACCATATGCAATGTCAATATGCGCACTGTCACCATGGGCACGTCAACATGGGAACTGTCACCATGGGAAATGTTGTCATAGGCACTGTCACCATTGGCACAGCAACCATGCGAACTGTCCCCATGAACATTGCCACCCTGAGTAATGTAACCACAGGCACTGTAAGCATGAGGGCTCTCACCATAGGAACTGTCATCCTGGGCACTGTCACCATGGTTATTTTCACAAGGGTCATTGTCACCATGGTCACAGTCACCATGTTCTCTATGGCCGTGTG
>NW_006795972.1:0-2098 GCF_000442215.2 Lipotes vexillifer | reverse complement strand
AAAATGGTCACGGCCATCATGGGCACCGTCAGCATGGGCGCTGTCACCATGAGCACTGTCAACATAGCTCTTGCCACAATGTGCACTGTCAGAATGGTGACTGCCACCATATGCAGTGTCACCATATGCACTCTCACCACGAGCAATGCCAACTTGGGCAATGCCACCATGAATACTGTCACTCTGACAAATGTAACCATGAGTCCTGTCACCATGGGCACTTTCACCGTGAGTACTGTCAGCTTGGATTTTTTCACCATGGGCCCTGTTACCATGAGTACTATCACCATGAGCACTTGCACAATGGCACTGGCACGATAGAGACTGTCACCACTAGCATTTTAGCCATAAACATTTTCACCATGAGCATTGTAACTGTGGTCACTGTCACAATTGGCACTGTCGCCCTGAGCACTGTCACCATGAGCACTGTCACCAAGGGCACTGACACCACGGGCACTATCACCATAAGCACTATCACCGTGAGCACTATCACTGTGAGCACTGTCACCATGGGAACTGTCACCCTGGGCACTGTCACCATATGCAATGTCAATATGCGCACTATCACCATGGTCACGTCAACATGGGAACTGTCACTATGGGAAATGTTGTCATAGGCACTGTCACCATTGGCACAGCAACCATGCGAACTGTCCCCATGAGCATTGCCACCCTGAGTAATGTCACCACAAGCACTGTCAGCATGAGGGCACTCACCATGGGGACTGTCATCCTGGGCACTGTCACCATGGTTATTTTCACAAGGGTCATTGTCACCATGGTCACAGTCACCATGGACTCTATGGCCGTGTGTATTGCAACCATTGGCACTGTCACCATGAGTAATGTCACCATGGGCACTGTCACCATGGACACTGCCAGCGTTCGCACTCTCACTATGAGTAACATCACCATCGGCACTGTCACTATGGGCCCTATCACCATGAGCACTGCCACAGTGGAAACTGTCACCCTGGGCACTGTCACCATGAGCACTGTCACCATGGGCACAATCACCATGGGTATTGCATCCATTGGATCTCTCACCGTGAGTAATGTCACCATGGGAACTGCCAACGTGCACACCCTCACCATGAGCACCCTCACCAAAAACACTGTCACCATGGACTCTATAACCATGTACACTGTCACCATGGGCACTATCACCAATTTGCACTGCCACCATGTGAACCACCGCTATGGTGAATGTCACCATGGGCACTATCCCATTGAGGACTGCTACCATGGGCACTGCCACCATGTGCACTGTCACCATCAGAAGTATCACCGTGAGTATTGTCACCATGTGCACTCTCATCATAGGAAATGTCACCATGGGCACTGCCACCTTGGGCACTGTCACCATGAGCACTCTCACCAGGAGGACTGCCACCATAAGCACTGTCACCATGGCTACTGCCACCTGAGCACTGTCCCAATGAGTACTGTCACCATGGGCATTGTCACCATGGGTGTTGACACCAAGGGCAATGTCACAGTGAGAACTATCGTTGTGAGCATTATGACCATGGGCACCATCACCATGGGCACTGTCACCGTGTGCACTATCACCAGGGGCATTATCACCATGGGCAATGTCACCACGGCACTGTCACCGTGAGCACTGTCACCATGGGCAGTCTCTCCGTAAGCACTCTCACTCTGTGAACTATGACTGAATTCAATATTACCATGGGTACTGTCACCATGGGCACTGTCCCCATGGGCGCCCCACCATGGGCAATGTAACCATGGGTATTATCATCGTGGGCAGTGATAACATGGTCACTGCCAACATGAGACCTGTCACCGTGTGAACTATCAACAGGGGCATTATCACCATAAGCAATGTCACCAAGTGTAATGTCACCGTGAGCACTGTCTCCACGGGCACTATCTCCATAGGCACTCTCACCATGGGCACTATGACTGAACTCACTATTTCCATGGGTACTGTCACCATGGGCACTGTCCCCATGGGCACTCCGCCATGTGCAATGTCACCAGGGGGATTATCATTGTGAGCAGTGACAACATGGTCACTGCCATCATGAGCACTGTCAACATAGTTTTTGCCACAATGTGCACTGTCAGA
>NW_006795971.1:0-545 GCF_000442215.2 Lipotes vexillifer | reverse complement strand
AGGAATAGACCTGACTGGTAGGAATCTAAAAACCTATGTATCTAAATGTATCCATAAGAGAATTGAGCGTGCATAGAGCGACATTAGCGCAGCTGTGAAAATCAGCCAAATCACATTATAAAAATAAATTTCAAAACCAAAACGCAATGACAGTGAAATAGAGAGACATTCTTACTTAATTCATTCACGGCTCGGGATGAAACCTGGATTTACCACATCTATACCCACAGCTGTGTGAGACATAAGGCTGGACACTAGGGGCTGACAGGATTGGTGAGGTTTGGTAAGCAAAGGCAAAGGCTTTGAAGTCATACTGCATGGTATCCATTCCATGGGGCCCAACTCCCCAGGTTTAATGGATTCTTCCTTCCACTAAAACATGCATGGGAAACCCAGAGTATGGTCCACCGTGTGACCGGGCAACGTTCCTAAAATGCATCTCAGTTTACGTGCCCTGGCACACTTGTTGGCCGTTCAAGACTCTTTCCTGGCACTCCTCACACTTGCAGAGTCAGTGCCTTCAACGCCCTGTTTGGCACACTTTG
>NW_006795970.1:0-2119 GCF_000442215.2 Lipotes vexillifer | reverse complement strand
TGTGCTCCGCAACGGGAGAGGCCACAACAGTGAGAGGCCCGCATACCGCAAAAAAAAAAATAAGTAAGCAACCCATCTTTCTGAAAAGCACCCATAAGTCACTGTGAGGGAAAGGAAGGTCAAGTAGACATAGAAAGAGTTCAGAAATAATACGGGGTTCAAAATGAAACTAGTACAAAAGCTTTCATATCACCTTACTCTTAGACTGCAGTAAAATCAAAGTGATAGGAAAGCAAACACCAAGGCAATGGGTGGAAGACCATCAGCAAGCAAGGAAAGCTAACACATTTCTAAACAAAAACTTGGGACGGGCAGAATGTAACTGGGAGGCCCCAAGTAAGCAAGAAGAGGCTGTAACCAAGAGAAAGAGCCCATCTGCCCCAGGGAAACTAATGGCAACCCCAGACACTGAATGTATCTTGAATTTGTCCTTGAACCCATTGCAAGGACAGTGGAGAAAAGGAGTGAGAAAGAGTTCCCAAGACGAGACACTAACAAACTCTACCAACCGGCCACTGAATTAAATAGCAATACACGTTATCTATCCCCTTGTTTGTGCAGGCACGCACACGCGCACACACACACACAATGTTCTATCTGTGCCTCCTACCTGACATGATATTCCCGTGAGAAACACCTACCACCACCCTGCGAAAAACCCTCCCTTTTCTGCACATGAGGGCCCCTAGTATAAGAGATTCTACAAAGCTCCCCTTGAAGTAACGAATGTCCCACCTAAGGGAGACCATTTGGCTCAGTTCTAGCTAGTGACATAGAAGAGGAAGTCTAATGGGGTTCTCCTAATAAATAATGGGCTTCTTAATAAAAGTCTCAGATGCAAGATAACAATTCTTTGTCCTTCCTCCTGCCTGGAATATATCCATGATGATGGAGTAGGAGCAGCCATCTTGTGACCGTGAGGCAACAAGAAAATGATGGAACAATAATGAATTAAATATAACCCCATGGAACTAGAGAGAGACAGAATAATTTTTTCAATTGTTTTACTGCCGAGTGAGATCTAGAACAACCTATGTTCAGTCTTTTTTTGATGTGAGATAATAAATATCTAAAATGTTGAGGCCACTTTATTCAAGTTTTCAATTACTTCTAGATAAACACATCCTAACCAACAGATAGAGGTCACATCAGACCTAAAAGAGGAAATGGCTAAAAGGGATGTTCTCTGGAAAATGGCATTGTGTAGAGACAGAAAGACAGGGTTTTTTATTTAGGCCTTCTGAACAATTTTTAAATCATGTATTTTTATTGCTTTGATTAAAAGCAGACTAGTTAGGGACAGATATGTATCACAGATCATCTATTTGTTATGTTAAATACGTAATTTTTTTTTAAACATGGGGCTTTTCAATTATTTCATTTTTAAATGGCAATGTTTTAAATTAAAATAGAAGGCAGAATTTTTGTCCACAGAATTTAATCACAGATCTCACACGCTTGTGACTCCCAGCTAAAGGATATAACAGCTGTGTGATCGTTCTCTCTTCTCATCTGGTGCAAGCAAATGTAGAAAACTTAACATTCAAAAAGCTGATTCTGCAAGTTGTTTCACTGATGAAAGCTATGTGACCTTAAGATGTTGTTTTTACAGAGACAGGAAGTAGAGCTGCATAACTATACTAAGGCAATGGTTGTCCATCTCAATGTGTATGAGGATCACCTGGGAACCTGCTAAAGCTGAAAATGCAGGATTTTGAGATCCAACTTCAGAGATTCTGTTTCAGGTGGAATGTGCATTTTTAGAAAGTCCCCTAATAATTCAGATGCAGGTGTCCCATGGAACATACTTCCACCTGGTGTTTGAGAAATACCAGGCTAAAGGGTCACTGGGGAAAGCAGCTGCCATTACAGAGACTGGATTGACCATTCTCCCACCGGCCCAGCAAGCCATCCATTCATTCACTCATACAACAAATCTTTGTTGGGCACTTACAGCATGCTTATCACTGAATACACAAAGCTGATTAAGACAGCAGTCTTGCCCTTGGAGACTTAACAACACAGCTGGAAAGAAAACACATTAACAGTATCTCCCTTGGGATTATTTTTTTCCAGTTTTATTGAGGTATAGTTTTTTTTTTTTTTTTTTTTTTTTTAG
>NW_006795969.1:0-796 GCF_000442215.2 Lipotes vexillifer | reverse complement strand
TCCTTTTCTCCACTCGCTTTCTTGTGAGCTGGCCGCAATACCGCAGAATTGCTTCAGACCGTAGTCTGGTTCAGGCGCGGCATGCTGAGGGTTTGGTTAATTCTTTTTGCTGCTGGGAAATTAGAGTTAAATGTGCCCGTCCAAACACCTACAGCTAGTCTCTCATTGGTTCTGCCCATTCCTGTCCATCTTCCGCAGAAATTGCAAACTGTGCCAAACAGGAGGTTAAAGGCACTGACTCTCCAATCATGCAGAGTGTCAGGAAAGCGTCTGGAATGGCCATCGTGAGGACCAGGGCACGTAAACTGAGATGCCTTTTATGAACGCTGCCCGATCACACGGGTGGACCATACTCTGGCTTCCCCATGCATGTTTTAGCTGAAGGAAGAATCCCTTAAACCTGGAGAGTTGGGACCCATGCAATAGGTACCAGGCAGTATGAATTGAAAGGGTCTGCATTTGCTCTCCGAACCTCACCGATCCTATCAGCCCCAAGTGTCCAGCTTTATGTCTCACACAGCTGTGGGTGTAGAAGTGGTAAATCCAGGTTTCATCACATGCCCTGAATGAATTCTCTAAGAATGTCTCTCTATTTCACTGTCCTTGTGTTTTGTTTTTGAAATTTATTTTTATAATGGGATTTAGTTGAATTTCACTGCTGCTTTCGTGCAGCTCGACACACACCTGATTCACTTAAGGAGACATATAAATACATAGGTTTCAAGATTCCTATGAGTCAGGTATATCCCTATGTGTTGAATATGGGGTGTGGAGTCCATTTCGTGGAGCAAGGAGT
>NW_006795968.1:0-695 GCF_000442215.2 Lipotes vexillifer | reverse complement strand
CAACGGCCCTTGTCCTACAGTTGCTAAGAACTGTATTCTACCAACAACAGTAACTTGGAAGAGGACCCCCCAAGCCTCAAATGAGAACTGCAGCCTTGGCTAAACACCTAGATTTCAGCCCAATTAGACCCTGAATGGAGAAGTTAGCTAAACCATCTGTGGTCTCTACACCCATGGAAACTGGGATAATAAACGTATGTTGTTTTGAGCCACAAATTTATTATTCATCAAAGGAAAACTAATATATGTAGTGAACCCAGGTCTTGGATTTGCCTAGTTATTAACTTATCATCCTTATGTGCATACTGATTGGTTTCTTCCACACAATATTTTTACCAGTGGCAGTGAAGCGTAGTTTTTGCCTAAATATCTCAATGACAGAACTGGCTGCACCAAGATACTGCTCTAAAATATGTTTGTACTATTTAGATCATTCAAGAAACTAAATGAATCCAGCAGTGTTCCTTAACTTTTACAACTTTATAAAGAATACAACATACTAAATTGAGAATAGCTAAATATAGAGAATGGAATAGACTACGTAGAGTTTATAGATCACTTAAGCCAAATTCCAAATATATAAACTACAAATAATATGCAACAGGTCTTTTTTTTCCACAACACCATCTTGCCTCACAGGGAAGTTGATGAATCTGCTCAGTCTCTCATACAAGGTCTTTTTTTTTTTTTTTTTG
>NW_006795967.1:0-2502 GCF_000442215.2 Lipotes vexillifer | reverse complement strand
GCCTGTGCTCCGCAACGGGAGAGGCCACAACAGTGACAGGCCCGCGTACCGCAAAAAACAAAACAAAACAAAAAACCCCAAAAGCCTCTGAACCTAAGAATCCTTTTCAACAATGTGGAGACACAGACAGTTCCCTGCTTCCATCCAAACAGCTTTCATTCTAAAATATTTCTGAATTTTTAAAATCTCAGGCTCTAGAATGCTTCTATTGAAATAACGTGTCAATGCAAACAGGTAGCGGATGAAACGGCGAAGACAAAGGAATGTCTTCATGAAAGCATATGCTGAGCTGTCACTGTGGAATGTCTTTTGAATCAATACCATATGTAAGCTGATAGCACAACTGTATACACATACTTCATTAAGCCAAATTAGAGCAAGTGGGATCTGTCGCCTTCTGATTAAAACAAACACGTCTAATTTCAGTATGTCCTATCTCCGATCCACAGAAGCACCCCGCGTGGAGGCATTTTCACAAATAACAGTAACGCCCACACAAGTTCCCAAGGCCAACACCACCATGCACATTCCTAAAGGCTGCAGTTCTTCCTGATGGTTCCCCTCAAACAGTTGGGGAAGCACAGCATCCCCTAGAGGGATACTCACTCTTACTTTTTCAAATGAAAACAGCCACGTACTCCTTGAAGGATCAGTAATGAGTCCAAAGGCATTGAGATTGGTGGGCCTCTGCCTCTTTTCTGCAAAACTCTTCATTCAGAGCAATCCCTAATAGAGTGTAGCTGGTGAGAATTTTTTTTTAATCCTACTTATATTTTTACAATTAGCCATGAAGAAATAACAAAGTAAATTATATTATGGAATCTTAGTTTCCAGAAAGCGTAGGAAAGCAAAAAGAGGCATTTCCCTTTTGATCAACGTAGCAGTCAACTTCCTAGGTGATTTCAGGAATTCCTAAAACATTTAGGAAACTGCCAAAGCAGGCGAGCAGCAGATACTGCGATTCAGAACTGAGCGTGTGGCTATCACTGTCGTGCTAAAAGTTTCAGGACAGTGGCTGACCTGGTGTGCGGCCAGGAGAGGGAAGCATGCGTTCAGTTGGACAAACACTTATGGAGAACCTGCTATTTGCCAGGCTCCCAGCTAAGTATTGGGATGAAAAGAAAAATGAAGGGTACTTGGTCCATGCCTTTGAAGAGCTTGGAGCCTGGCTGTGAAAGGTCCAAAGATGCACATAGCAGTCATGGGAACATAAAGCAAGGGCACCAGAAACCTCTGGGGCACGAAGGACATCAAGGAAGGCTTCTTATTGGAGAGAGTGCTTCAGGTAAGTCTTGGAACAGATGATAAATAAGGGGAAGCCAGAAAAATGGAGGGCATTCCAGGCTGAGGACAAAAACATGGCAATGTATCAGGGCATACATGAACAGCATGCTGTGGGCTGGGCTAGTTCCTGGCAGGGCTGGGGCACTCTCAGCCACAGCAGCATTTAAAATGGGGGCAGAAAGGTTAGCATTCCAGAAGCTTTGCCCTCTGAACTCTCCTGGAAAGAAAAGTTGGAGTCAGGCTTAGGATGACTCTGGAAATCCAAACCATAACGTGATGAGGGTCTCTGATCACTTTATCTCTTTTATCTGCTTGCTTGGAATCTCTTTAGGGACCCTCCCCCATCATGAAATCTCGGGGTGACCTACGTGATACAGGCCTAACCAATCAGAAGGTCACTGGGCACTGTCACTGGGTTATGGAGAGGCTCACACTGCAAGCCAAGCCAAGCCAGGCCAACAGAACGCTCCCAAAGAGTGTTGCCAGAAACCCAGAGCCTCCTGCGGCTACTTCTGCCACCACCCTGGGAAGATGGCCTAAGAATGAAACCAATGCCCACGGCAGTACCGCTGAGGTTCTTGGAGACGGTTCCTGTGCCTGTATCTAGCGATACAAGCTCAGCCTCATCTTCTGAACTCTCCAATTACATGGGCCCCAAATTCCATTTCTGTGTATTTTCGCCTCTTGCAACCAAGAGATTACTGACAAATATGTGGCATTCCCGTTAAGCCTCTGATATTGATAATAAAGGTCTCCACGTACTGACAAAAAAGTCAATTTGGGAACGTCAAGTTTAAGGCACTCAAAAGAAGTAATACACATGTATGAAAACATTTTCTAATCCAAAAAGCACTATAGAAATATTAGTTATTAGTTTCACCATGGTGATATCAATAACTAGCCAATATTACATTGCATATAAATATTAATAATAATTAGTCAATCCAATTTTCATTCTTATATCAATATTCTAAGTGTAGCCTTTAAACTGTAATTAACAAATGCTCATTTAGTGCTGACTTTGCACCAGGCACGCTTCTATGTAGTGTACTGATCTCACTTAATCCTCATAAACAACCCCCATGAAATGGGCACTACTATTATCTCCCCATTTTACAGAAGAGGCAACGCAGGCATTGAAAGGTTAAGAAACACACCCAAGGCTTCCCTGGTGGCGCAGTGCTTGAGAGTCCGCCTGCCGATGCAGGAGACGCGGGT
>NW_006795966.1:0-296 GCF_000442215.2 Lipotes vexillifer | reverse complement strand
TCCTCTCCCGGCGCTCCGACCGAAGCCCGAGCCTCAGCTCCCAGCCCCGCCCGCCCCGGCGGGAGAGCAGACAAGCCTCTCGGACTGGTGAGCGCCGGTCGGCCCTGATCCTCTGTGCGGGAATCTCTCCGCTTTGCCCTCCGAGCCCTTGTTGCTGTGCTCTCCCCCGCGGCCCCGAAGCTTTTCCCCTCCGCCACCCGCAGTCTCTGCCCGCGAAGGGGCTTCCTAGAGTATGGAAACCTTTCCTCCTTCACAGCTCCCTCCCACTGGTGCCGGTCCCGTCCCTATCCTTTTGT
>NW_006795965.1:0-883 GCF_000442215.2 Lipotes vexillifer | reverse complement strand
TAAAATGGATAACTAATAAGAACCTGCTGTATAAAAATATAAATAAAATAAAATTCAAAAAAATAAAAACAAAGTTTGAAAACAAAAAAGAAGTAACTCATCATTAGAACTGGTATCACTTGAGTGGATATTGAAGTTATCAGAAAGGGAATGTAAAATAACTATGACTTATATGTTAAAGGCTGTAATAGAATAGAGAAAACATGTAAGAACAGATGAGTAATATAAGCATGTAAGCACAGAGACAGAAAATATTAGAAAGAATCAATAGGACACTGTAGAAACTTTTAAAAAGTCATAGTAACAGGAATCAAGAATGCCTTCAACAGGAACATCAGTGGACTTGACATAGTCAAGGAAAAAAATCTGTGAACTTCAACAGGTCACCGGAAACTTCCCAAACTAAAACAGGAAGAGAAAAAGAATAAATGCCCCCAAATAAAAACAAAACAAAAAGCCCAGGTCACCCAAGAACCATGGGACAATATCAAAAGCTATAACATTTGCTTAGTCAGAAACCAGAAGAAAGAAAAAAACAGGGCAGCAATATATATAAAGAAATAATAATCAAGACCTTTTCAGAATTAATGACAGCTATCAAACTACAGATTCAAGAATCCAACAGGATATCAAGCAAAATAAACACACAAAGCAAAATAAAGCAAAACAAAACCAAAAACCTCAAACAAATCACATTCAAACTGCAGAAACTAAAGAATGTTTAAAAAGAAAAAATGCTGGGGTGGGACGAGCTCATCTACAGAGAAACAAGGATAAGTGTTACAGCCAACTTCTCATCACAAACAATGCAAGCAAGAGAGGCACAGTGGTTAAGAATCTGCCTGCCAATGCAGGGGACACAGGTTCGAGCCCTGGTCTGGGA
>NW_006795963.1:0-464 GCF_000442215.2 Lipotes vexillifer | reverse complement strand
TTTTTTTTTGCGGTACGCAGGCCTCTCACTGTTGTGGCCTCTCCTGTTGTGGAGCACAGGCCCTGGACGCGCACGCTCAGTGGCCATGGCTCTCATGGGCCCAGCTGCTCCGCGGCATGTGCGATCTTCCCAGACCGGGGGACAAACCCGTGTCCCCTGCATCGGCAGGCGGGCTCTCAACCACTGAGCCACCAGGGAAACCCATGGCCACCTTATCTTTCATAAAGGAGTCAAGAATATGCAATGGGGAAAAGACAGCCTCTTTAATAAGTGGTGCTGGGAAAAGTGGACAGCTACAAGTAATAGAATGAAATTAGAACAGTCCCTAACACCATACACAACAATAAACTCAAAATGGATTAATGACCTAAATGTAAGGCCAGAGACTATAAAACTTTTATAGGAAAACATAAGCAGAACACTCTATGACATAAATCACAGCAAGATCCTTTTTGACCCACCTC
>NW_006795961.1:0-4296 GCF_000442215.2 Lipotes vexillifer | reverse complement strand
GGTTTTTTTTTTTTTTTTTTTTTTTTTTTTTTCCCTTTCAAAACGTTCTGTGGAGAAGACAGCTATGTAGGTAGAGATCTATAAAGGTTTTCTGCATTGGCAAAAACTTAAAGACAGGAATAGGTCCTTTTACCTATATAGTAACTTCAACAAATACTTTCAGATTTCTACCAAAGTAAGATCTATTAGAATAATGAGGTCTGGAGGATGCATTTGCATCATGAGTAGAATAATTTGAAATAATCTCCTTAGAAAGAAGGAAAAAAAGTGACTTAAATATTAATATGTGTTGTCTAGATGACCTAGAATTCTTAGCTCCCATTAAAGGGCATTTTGGCCACATGGCCCTAATCTGTGATCTGCCATTCAATGTCTTTTGATTTGGGGATTGGCAGAATGCTGTAATGATGAGGTGAGGCTGAACAACACTAATATTGAGACCCCCCCAATACAGGAAAAAATATAGCCATTTTCTTTTTCCAGCCAGAAGTGGGAAAATTAGTCAACACCTTTTCTACCATAAGGTGTAATTGGATTCAGAAAAAGGCTAACTTAAACAGGATCAGGTCTGACATGTAAAACCTCACACGATAACAAGAATCAGTTTGGTTTGTTCGCTGTCATTCCTTATTATGATCTTTGTCATGAGAATGGATTCATGTTGTGCCATTTTCTGTTCTTGTTACAATCTTTGTCACATGAATAAGGTATCAGGATGTTAATGCCTAGCATACAGTCTTCTGTGTGTGGTGATAGTTACAAGACTACCCTGACCTTTGCAGTATTATGTATTCTGATTGGTTGTTCATTTCACCTCTTTCCCACAAGTTAATAAGGCTGTAAAAAGGAGAGAACTGAAACGGCCAGCCAGTCAAGTTATAGAATATTGAAAAGGTCAGGGCAGTACGGCACAGAGGAAAAAAAAAAAATTATAGAATATATGGTGCATTAAGATTCTTGTGACAATGATTATAACAAGAATCGGAAAGGATACCCATTTATGTTATTTCAATCTAGAGAACCCCACGGGATGATATTCCCGGAATAGCCATCACTTACGCATCTGTGAATCATACATGTGAAAATATCTCTTTATACTGGTTTGGGCTTAAAAACTAATTATATAGAAAGTATCCTACTATTCAGCAAATAAGAACGTTAAAAGTAAGATTTTAGCCTTAGAAATGGACGTTCATGTTGTTAACGTTTTAGTAGGTCTTTGTATTTGAAACTGAAGGAAAACTTCCTTACATGTAAAATTTGTTGGGCATATGAGATTTATTTTCATTGTTTCTTCATTTAACACATTTTTTCTTCAAAATAAAATAGAAAAGTAGGACTGAAAGAATTAACCTTTTTGGAAGTCCTTTAGAATGTGGAATATTCTGAAATAGCATTGAGGATTTTATTTTAAAATTTTGTGTGAGCTGTATGAAATATGTTTCTTCCTTGTGATTGCATGATACTGGCCAGTGTACAAAGAATCCTTCCTTTCCACTGAATCCTCAGTGGAGAGAGAAAGAAAGGGAGAGAGACATTTAATTCAGAAATTCTTAAGTTATTGTTCTCAGGTGTGCGATAATGTTTATTCATTTTTTACACACTTCATGGTTTCATTTATTATAAGGTCTAGAATGAGCAAAAAAAATTTATTATGATCAAAATCAGAAATATATAGGTGCATATATGTCCATAATTATTATATATTCCCGATGGAATAACCTGTTATCATTTTTAAACGTCTCTCTTTATCCCTAATAACAGTTTTTGTCTAACAGTCTATTTTATCTGCTATTAGTATAGCCAGTTCTCTTAGGGTTGCTGTTTGCACGGTATAGCTTTTCCTTTTCTTTTCTTCTTTTATTCATTTTAAAAATTATTTTTATGCATGTTTTAAGTTTTCTTATAGAACAACTGTACTAGATTTTGTAGTCTGTTAAGACAGTCTGGTTTAAAAGTCAGGTTTACACTTTCTAAAGAGGCATTGTTTCACTAATAGAGTAAACATTTTACAGCCCAAAGCTAGAATCTAAATGCATCATTAATAAGAATGCCAAATGCAACCTCATTATTTTTGCAAGCAAAGAAAATGAATTTTGATCATTACTTTAAGACCACCTTGAACATGGATCAAATAACCCTAAAATCAGTAGTTCTGCATACTTCAGAAGACTCTCCATGTGATTCCTGATGCCCTCTGATGTTATACGTCAGTAGTTCTGGAGTGGAACTCAGGTGTGTGAATGTTTATGAAGTACCCCCCCCGGCGATTTTGACGTGGGTGAGCCCTGGAACACAGGTACAGACAGTCCCACTGTGTAAAGAGTTTAGTGCAATCCCCACTTAAAGCCCGATGGCACAGACCACAGCCAAAGAAGGTGGACGAGGGGGACTCCAAACTCACAGTGCCTGGAGGCAGGAAGATGGGGAACTGTGGTTCCAGAACACAGAATCTTAACCGGGCCTGCACCATCCACTGATACTCACAAATAGGGTCAGCGCTGAGGCCGACCAGACAGGAGTGGTCACCTGTGATAGGAAATGCTTATCGCTTGAGCATTTTCTAGCTTGATTCTTGAGGCTGAACCAACAGGGCTGCCTTTTCCAGCCCACTGAAAACAAAGTTTATGCAGAGAAAAGTGGTAAAGGCCAACCCTCTCAAAAGAGGGGATCAGAGGACCTGCATTTTTAAGACTTTTCCCCCAATATTTAGGAGCCCAAATTGGGAAAGTTCAAAGGAAGAAAGAGAAGGCAGGGAGAGTGAAGCGGAGAAGACCTGAAACCTCTGGATCCTGTTTTGGTTTTGAATCTGGAGATTTTTGAGCTTCAGCAAGGGTTGAAATCCTGTCATTTGCTCCAGGTCTGTGAATTGAGTTGTATGTTAGTGAGGCTGAGAGAACATTTGACTCACTCAGCTGTATGCTTCCTGGAGATGTACACGTTCTTTTTTCAGCTGAACGAAACGGTTATGTAATTGCATACTTCTCATAATTATTGAGTAATTATATACTTCTTATAATTACTGAGTAATCATTGTTCTATAACTAGGACGTAATGTTACAACTAATTGTATAATTACCATGTATTAATGTTATCTGGGAAACTTAGAATAAAGTGGTACTTAATATATTTCCCCCTGCCATGCCATTTTCAAAGCTGGCAATAGTGTTCGTTTTACAGCCTGAAATTTGCTTCAAAGACAAACAAAATACAAGGGAAAAAAACCTCACCAATGTTATCATAATAGATGTTAACTCATTGAGCTTACGATTGCACCAGGCTTAAAATGTGTAAAACTGTATTCTCCTGGCTTATTTTTATAATTTTCATTGTTGTTTTGCAGCTTACCATCTTTTGTAAGATGTGTACAGTTAATACTACTTTAGAAGCAATAGAGCATCTGTCTGGGTCTCCTGGGATAAACTGACCTTTTTGAAATTTTACGGCTGGGCATGTGACAATAGCGGCAATTGTTGCAGCTATAACTGAAAATGTTTTTAAGGAGCTAGGCATTATGGGAACTTGAGAAGATCTTCAGATGTGGATAATGAAATTTGTCTTAGACCATGGTTAGAAGGGATTCATATTAATCTTAACCAAGTTTCTTGAGTGTAAGAACTATGTCTTACTTGTTTGGTGCATACCGTTATCAGCACCTAGCAAAGTCTACTCCCTGTGTGCAGCTGGAGCTCAATAATCAAGTTGACCTGTTGTAAAGAATCTATGAAAGCTAAGGTAGCATAATTTGGAAATGTCTTTTCAATGCATTAGGAAATTAGCAACAGCTACTTTGTAGGTTCCATAACTTCTTCACATACATATTTGTGTTGTCTATTCAAATTTGGGGAACGTAAAACCATTCTTAAGCTGTGAATATGTCTTTATGTTGTTTTACCACACATGAATAGAAATTGTTAGTCCCATGTTTTAGCCCGTAAGTACCATTTATTTTCTTTGGAACAAACCAGTCCTTTGCCAATTTCAAGTTCAGAGTAATAAGTTCTTGCACTAACTAGGGATTTCTTCTGTTCATGAAAAACACTTAACCTACCTGTGTATTTTGCAGCAATAAAATTCTCAGCTAAGTTCTCCAACCCAAAGTTATTATAAGTATCTTTTTAAATTTTTGATTTGTTTTTTTTTGCATTACGTGGGCCTCTTACTGTTGTGGCCTCTCCCGTTGGGGCCACAGGCTCCGGACGCGCAGGCTCAGTGGCCATGGCTCACGGGCCTAGCCGCAACGCGGCATGTGGGATCTTCCCGGACCGGGGCACGAACCCGCGTCCCCTGCATCGG
>NW_006795960.1:112296-129856 GCF_000442215.2 Lipotes vexillifer | reverse complement strand
GTCCGCCTGCCGATGCAGGGGACATGGGTTCGTGCCCAGGTCCGGGAAGATCCCACATGCCGCAGAGCAGCTAGGCCTGTGAGCAATGGCCACTGAGCCTGTGCGTCCGGAGCCTGTGCTCCGCAACGGGAGAGGCCACAAAAGATACATAGTTTTCTGATTTATTACATTTCTTGATTTATCCCATTTAGACAATTTATTGACTTCCTGAAAGTGAAGATTTAGGTAGCTCTTTTACTGTCCTCCTAACTCTCCTCTATATAATTATAAAGCTATTTCTCATTAAATTTTTATTCAGTATTAAATTATGACTCTAAATATTTTGTTTTCTGGTATACAAAGTACTATGTACTGTGCTTTGCTTTATTCTGCTATTTAAAAAAAATTTCTGGAGTTAATAACTGCCCTGTTTGTTCACTTAGTTATTCTGCATACCTATTTCTTTCCAGATAAGGAGCCCAGAATTTAAAAAAACTGATTATTGCTGACTTCAGTTTCCCACTAGTCTTCTACTTTTTCTTTTTAGTTACCCATACTATTATTATTTCTTCTGTACCTCTTTCAGTATTCTTTACATCAGGGTGAGACAGTTTAGTTATTTAAAACCGCGAAGATCTGGAGAGGTGAAATCTAATTGTTCTGCCGTATCCACCCTGATATTGACATTACTCTAAGAACAGGCCAACTATTGCCTTATTAGTTAGCAGATGATCATTCCATTATTAGCTAGAAGGAAATAAGTAACTGGGCCAGGCCTATTGATAAGAGGGTAGACACCATGTTCCAAAATTAACCCAAGTTAAGGTAAAGAGAGTCACTGACACATTACTAGAGAATATTATTGATCTTTGGATGTTAATTCTTTCAGCCAGCTGTTGGCTGAAACATTATTTTGTTACATAATAATGGCTTCACCATCATCAAAATATGGAAAACTGAAGTACTTATAACTGCCTTTTTTTTTAAGGCCATTAAGTCAGCCACAGTATCAGAACTAAAGATTATTTCTGTATTTTTCAAAACAGACGTTATGATAGTGTTATAAATCGACTGTATACTGGTATTCAGTGTTACTCTTGTGGAATGAGGTTTACAACATCACAGACAGATGTATATGCAGATCACTTGGACTGGCATTATCGACAAAATAGAACTGAAAAAGATGTAAGCAGAAAAGTCACTCATAGACGTTGGTACTACAGTTTAACAGTAAGTAATTCATGTGCCTCTGAACTATCTTTTAGCCTTTAAATTATATCATTCAAAAGTATATATTAGTTTAGGTAATTGCTGAGCACTAACTAGTGAATTTTTTGGATAAAATTTGACCCTTAGAATATAAAAGGTTTTTTTAATTAAAAAAAATTTGAAGAGTATGTATTTGTTTTTTGTTGAAATTAAGAGTAGAACACAGGTTTCTTCTAGTTCTAAAATTCCAAGGTTCTATGATTTTTTTTGGTAAAAAATTGTGCGTGAAATTTATCTTATTTACATTAGTAGTTGTAATTCTAGAGTTAAAGGAATGTTAACGTTAAGATCTTAATTGTTCATTAGTTGCTTTATGTTGTCTATTAGTTATGGGGCTCAAAAAGATGGTATAATTCTAAATAATCAATATTAAAGCATATTGTAGCAGAAAGTACTCTTACATTTAAATGGCATTGTATTGAAGGTGTTCAGTAAGAGTCTAGAAACAAATGAATATACTCTTTTTAAATTAACTCTTTTTAAGGACTGGATAGAATTTGAGGAAATAGCTGATCTGGAAGAACGTGCAAAGAGCCAGTTTTTTGAAAAGGTGCACGAAGAAGTTGTGCTTAAAACTCAGGAGGCTGCTAAAGAAAAGGAGTTCCAAAGTGTACCTGCTGGACCAGCAGGAGCAGTTGAGGTAAAAGAACAATGTTCAATTTTCTACCTCTGGTCATGCCTTTCACTTACTTTAAGTAAATAATCATAAATATAACTTTATTTACATCCCTCTTTTAATGATTTTGAGATTTCTCGTAAGCTTTACTCTTCAATGTTATTCTTGTTATCTGGCTTCGGGTTTCATAACCACTGTAGTTACTACATATTTATCTGTGACCAAGAGCTGTGAAATGTTTACTATTTTTGCATGGAAGAATGCAAAATCCTTAGATCTTACTTTGTATTATATATTTGAACATTGTTTAAATTTTCAGAAAACTCTTAAATTCCTTTCTCCACTTAACAAAATGTTTCTGTATTTTTACTTAATGGCATTGTGTTCTATTATGTAAACTTCATTTTTATATGGTTCTATTTTAGAGTTGTGAAATTTGTCAAGAACAATTTGAACAGTACTGGGATGAAGAAGAGGAGGAGTGGCATTTAAAAAATGCTATTAGAGTAGATGGAAAGGTAATTTTCAGCTCTTTATGAAGTACTTTAAAAGGAAGTATTAAGATTTCTTTAAAAAAATTTTTATGGGGTAGCTCACTACTTTGAAAGAAAAGTGTTAATTGCATTTTTATTTTGGTTTTTAATAGAAGTGATATTTCTAAGGTATTGGACTTCAGAGAGTCAGAGTGTGTGAGTTGGAAGGCATTTTAGCAATCATCTGGTCCTGTGCTCATTTTATAAAAAAGGTTGCATAACTAGTTAATGATAAATCCAGGACTAGATCTTCTGAGTCTAGTTAGTCTTCTTTCTGCCTAACCACACTATTTTGATTCTGAATTTATATTTCATCATCAAAACTGTTTCTGTCTTAACATACCATGTTATCTACTTAAATATATAAATGAAGTTTTAAGGGAAATCAGGATGAAAATTTTGTTTTTATCTGTTTTTGTGACCAAATGATTTTTTGTTGCCTTTCCAAAGATAGTTTATCTCTGGTTTAAATTTTAAAAGAAAATCATACCAGAATAGTCCATTAGAAATGAATATGCATGTGGATACTTACTTACTTTTTTGTTTTTGCTTCAGATTTATCATCCATCATGTTATGAAGATTATCAAAATGTAAGTTCTTTTTGGTTACCGTTTGTTCTCCTTTACATTGATAAATTTTATTTTCAGTTATTTTTTGCATCTGGGCAACATTTTTATTTTAATCTTGATGTGTTGAGCTGTCTTAGTTTTGATGTAGCATTTAGGTTGTTCACAAAATATTGGTGCTAGATTGATAGGGTCTGATTTAAATTTTGAAATTTTTGTATCATTCCTTGCATTCTCTTCATTTGAATCTTGATGATGTCTTCTACTAGAGTACTAGGCCTAGAGAGTGAGAAGGTTCATGATGGGAACAATTTTCTAAAAGTTATGGGTAGCATTTACTGCTTACTCCACTCGGCCATGTAATATAGGAATAATTTTTAAATTATCATACATGAAATACAAAAAAAACCAGTCTCTTGACCTTGAAAATTCAAATTTTCATATTTGTAGAGTGACCATTTTTTTTTAAAACCAAACAGTGGAACATCTTAACTGTCAAATAATATTTGTTTCACAAGTTCAAGGGGCAGTTTGGAAGATATACTTAGGTCATCAAAAGACTAGAGTTTGAAGGGTGTTTTGATGGTTTTGAGGGATTTTAAAAAAATCCTTAGGGTAGGGCTTCCCTGGTGGCACAGTGGTTGAGAGTCTGCCTGCCGATGCAGGAGATATGGGTTCGTGCCCCGGTCCTGGAAGATCCCACATGCCGTGGAGTGGCTGGGCCCGTGAGCCATGGCCGCTGAGCCTGCGCATCCGGAGACTGCTCCGCAACGGGAGAGGCCACAACAGTGAGAGGGCCCGCGTACCAGAAAAAAGAAAAAAAAATCCTTAGGGTATTTGAAATTAGGAGCAACAAATCCCAGGATATATGTAGGGGGTTATATTGGGATTAAAATATAGAAACGTGTCTAATCATTGCATCAGCTTCTTTCGTCATTATATTTGTTACTGCTTTTCTTTCCATAGCTCATTGCTGAGCACATATCAAATGCTCAATGTACATTTTATTTATTTATTTATTTATATTTATTTTATTTAGTTGGTTGTGCTAGGTCTTAGTTACAGCAGGCGGTCTCCTTCGTTGCAGCATGTGTGCTCCTTCATTGAACCAGCAGGCTCCTTAGTTGCGGCTCGCTGGCTTCTTAGTTGTGGCATGCGGACTCTTAGTTGCGGCATGCGTGTGGGATCTAGTTCCCTGACCAGGGATCAAACCCGGGCCCCCTGCATTGGGAGTGCGGAGTCTTAACCACTGCGCCACCAGAGAAGTCCCTCAATATACATTTTATTAATTGGCTGCCTTTATGGCATGTTTTGTGAGAAAGCAGGGTTTTCAATTGCGTTTGGTATATATTTGTTTCTTTGCCCATACAAGGGTCTTATAAAACTAAGTGTCATTTAATATGATATTTGTGAACTTTAATCAGTACTTAAAGGGTTTTTCATTTTGTAGACATCTTCATTTGATTGTACACCATCTCCCAGCAAGACACCAGTTGAAAATCCCTTGAACATTATGTTGAACATTGTTAAAAACGAATTGCAGGAACCCTGTGAAAGTCCCAAAGTTAAGGAAGAACGGATTGATACTCCACCAGCTTGTACAGAGGAAAGCATAGCAACAGCCACTGAAATTAAAACAGAAAATGACACAGTTGAGTCAGTTTAAGTAAAATGAGAAAGGTATGTTTTTCTTTTTTTTTAAGAAAAAAAAAAAGCTGCTGTTGAAATCTAGAAGGTGAAGAATTTTTTATGTATATACAGACATATCTATATAAATTGTCTAGCTGAGGCAGGGCCTTCAGCTATCATTTGGTTAATAAATACATTTTAGTATTTGCATTTCCTACTGCCTGCACAGTTTCAGGTGCTTGTTGTGTGAAAGTTCTGTAGATGTGTGCAAATTTAACAAAATGAAATTGTATGTGTAAAAATGTACGATTTTCACTTGTGAAACTGTAAATTATAAATAAAAAAATATTTTTGCTATCCATGGAGTGTAATATTTATGCACACCATCAAATAAAGACAGTGTTTCTGTACTTTTTATTGGGTGAAAATGGAATTAAACAGCAATTTCAACATAAGATTTTTTTTCAGCAGCTTCCCATGATTAAAGAAGCAAAGTCCGAGTTAGTTTTATCCTTCAAAAGGGGGGTGTGAGAGCACTGCAGGACTTTTCTCAAATTGAAAAGCCAGATTTGAAAAAAATTTTTAAATGAAATAGGACATAATTGCATATATATATATTTCCAGCTATAGAGAACCATCCAGATATCCATTTTTGAAAAGTATCTAATGAAGCAACTTTTATTCTTGAACTTGGACACTGATGCCATCAAATGATTAACAAATATATTTAAGTACTAAAGGTGATTTTTTTTTTTAAAGGACATTTTTCAAATTTGTCAAATAACTTAATGCAGATGAACATATTTCTATTTTAAGTTACAGGGGGATCTGTAAGAATGTTAATTTGAAACATGGTTAACCTTTTTTCCTTTGTTGGTTTTGACTGAATTAGATGGATGCCATGAGATGTTAATATTCATACATGTAATAAATAGAATGATGAAGAAACTCCAGTTTGTATCTCTTTTATTTCTTAAGTGCCTTTAGAAAGTGACTTCTTTTTCCTATGTCTTTCATCACTCTGTTCTTGAAAACATGAATGAGGCACCTGCTATGAGCCAGGCACTCTGAGATGCAAGATTAATCTTTTCTGCCATCTGTTGGAGCAAATAGTCTTCCTCTGCTTCTCCATTCCATCAGAGGATGTCTGCCCCCACAGACAGACTCCCGCTCCTGTCTTTTTTTTTTTAAGATTTATTTTTATTTATTTATTTATTTTGGCTGCACCGGGTCTTAGTTGTGGCACGTGGGATCTTCATTGCGGCATGCGGGATCTTTTACTTGTGGCATGCGGTCTTAGTTGTGGCATGAGGGCTTCTTAGTTGCAGCATGTGGACTCTTAGTTGCGGCATGCGTGTGGGATCTAGTTCCCTGACCAGGGATCAAACCCGGGCCCCCTGCATTGGGAGTGCGGAGTCTTAACCACTGCGCCACCAGAGAAGTCCCTCAATATACATTTTATTAATTGGCTGCCTTTATGGCATGTTTTGTGAGAAAGCAGGGTTTTCAATTGCGTTTGGTATATATTTGTTTCTTTGCCCATACAAGGGTCTTATAAAACTAAGTGTCATTTAATATGATATTTGTGAACTTTAATCAGTACTTAAAGGGTTTTTCATTTTGTAGACATCTTCATTTGATTGTACACCATCTCCCAGCAAGACACCAGTTGAAAATCCCTTGAACATTATGTTGAACATTGTTAAAAACGAATTGCAGGAACCCTGTGAAAGTCCCAAAGTTAAGGAAGAACGGATTGATACTCCACCAGCTTGTACAGAGGAAAGCATAGCAACAGCCACTGAAATTAAAACAGAAAATGACACAGTTGAGTCAGTTTAAGTAAAATGAGAAAGGTATGTTTTTCTTTTTTTTTAAGAAAAAAAAAAAGCTGCTGTTGAAATCTAGAAGGTGAAGAATTTTTTATGTATATACAGACATATCTATATAAATTGTCTAGCTGAGGCAGGGCCTTCAGCTATCATTTGGTTAATAAATACATTTTAGTATTTGCATTTCCTACTGCCTGCACAGTTTCAGGTGCTTGTTGTGTGAAAGTTCTGTAGATGTGTGCAAATTTAACAAAATGAAATTGTATGTGTAAAAATGTACGATTTTCACTTGTGAAACTGTAAATTATAAATAAAAAAATATTTTTGCTATCCATGGAGTGTAATATTTATGCACACCATCAAATAAAGACAGTGTTTCTGTACTTTTTATTGGGTGAAAATGGAATTAAACAGCAATTTCAACATAAGATTTTTTTTCAGCAGCTTCCCATGATTAAAGAAGCAAAGTCCGAGTTAGTTTTATCCTTCAAAAGGGGGGTGTGAGAGCACTGCAGGACTTTTCTCAAATTGAAAAGCCAGATTTGAAAAAAATTTTTAAATGAAATAGGACATAATTGCATATATATATATTTCCAGCTATAGAGAACCATCCAGATATCCATTTTTGAAAAGTATCTAATGAAGCAACTTTTATTCTTGAACTTGGACACTGATGCCATCAAATGATTAACAAATATATTTAAGTACTAAAGGTGATTTTTTTTTTTAAAGGACATTTTTCAAATTTGTCAAATAACTTAATGCAGATGAACATATTTCTATTTTAAGTTACAGGGGGATCTGTAAGAATGTTAATTTGAAACATGGTTAACCTTTTTTCCTTTGTTGGTTTTGACTGAATTAGATGGATGCCATGAGATGTTAATATTCATACATGTAATAAATAGAATGATGAAGAAACTCCAGTTTGTATCTCTTTTATTTCTTAAGTGCCTTTAGAAAGTGACTTCTTTTTCCTATGTCTTTCATCACTCTGTTCTTGAAAACATGAATGAGGCACCTGCTATGAGCCAGGCACTCTGAGATGCAAGATTAATCTTTTCTGCCATCTGTTGGAGAAGATAGGCACATAAAACAATGAAATGTGTTGAGCACTTACTATATAGTAGGCATTGGCAAACTCTTTACATATATTTCCTCTGATACTTACAAATAATTCTAAATGGTAGGTGGTATCTCCAGTTTACAGATGAAACTGAATCATTCACTTACAAAATTGTAAAACAAGAATGAGAACCTGGCTTTGCTTCATTTCATTCCATAATATTTCTGCAATTTACAAAAATACCCTAATAGGCACACCAAACTACCTGGAGGTTGGTGAAGGAAGACTTTATAGAGGTGGTGGTATTTGAGTCTTGGAGGATAAATTGAAGTGGTGTCCACACTGGTAGGAGGCAAGGGTATCTATGAAGAATAAGCAGCAAAATTGAAGGCTCGAAAACATTTCATGTGTTCTTATATGGTTAAAACCCAGTAATGTTGAATAGAACAAGTCTTCTTGGTCATGCTGAGGACTGTGTATTATACTGATGACCACAGCAGCCACTAGAAATTTTAAACAGAGGTGACATCCTTTATGCATCTAAGGTTGGCTTTTTTTTTTTTTTTTTTTGCGGTACGTGGGCCTCTCACTGTTGCGACCTCTCCCGTTGTGGAGCACAGGCTCCGAACGCACAGGCTCAGCGGCCATGGCTCACGGGCCCAGCCACTCGGTGGCATGTGGGATCTTCCCAGACCGGAGCACGAACCCGTGTCCCCTGCATCGGCGGGCGGACTCTAAACCACTGCGCCACCAGGGAAGCCCTGACCTTTGTTTTTAAAGAATCAAATGAATAAAAATTTAAAGAGATTAGCAAATGCTACAGAGAGGTCAAGTGAGAAAACGTGTCCACTGAATTTGAGAGAGAGAAACACATTATGTGATGCCCCAACATATGAATATACATGAACAATATGGAAGAAATGCTGGGGTCTGAATCTAAAAATGTAGGCAAAACTTCCTGTTGTGCCTTTTTTGGGGAAGACCATCCATAGCTTTTACCAAATTATTAAAAGTATGTCACAATCAAGAGGAAGGCAACATTCAAACCTACAAGTGTACCAAGGGTATTTGGGAAACATTTAAAGACATATAGGTGGGGAGGTGAGAAATAAGCACAATTAAAGAAGTAAAATAAAACCAGCAATGGGAAAAAAATTTTTTAAATAGGTAGTCAACAAAGTTATGAAATATGGAAAAATTGAGACGTAACCCCTATTGACTGAAGAAGAGTTGAGTATGGGTGAGAGGGGACAAAATAATAAAAGCTGCTCATCTCTGAAATTTAACTGGAGAGATTTAATTGTAGTTGGACAAATAGAGATGTTAGCACTTAGGTTTAAAAGGAACTTGTTGGAGAAAGATTGAAAACATGACTGATAGGTCAGTCTCAGAGCTAGAAGGAGATACTATCAATAGCACAAAAGGATTTAATTGGAATGGCAGAGGGACAGTATTTCTCTGAGATGTTCATAGATATTTGCAGTTGAAATTGAGAATTCCTAGTTTTTGTTTGATGTGGATGTTGGGTATTTAGAAGTGTGCCCCCCAATTTGGCTGTGCATTAGAATCACAGTGAATGCTAAGAAGAGATTGCTTATCTTGAGAGTCTTATTTAGTAGATTCTCATTCAGAGACACCTCTAATATATAAGAAGCTCCATAGCTTTTTAAACACCAAAGCTAATGTTTTATGTCAATTACATCCCAATTAAAAAAAGCTCCATAGTTAATTCTATTATAATAAAACGGCCAGATCTGACAACTGACCTAGAAATCAGCAACACCTAATTTTAGCCCCCTAAAAAAACGGAAAAGTAGTAAACACATACCATTAGGAACTAGAACCATTATTCTACACAAGAGAGTATAGCAAAGAAAGCTAAAAGAAGCCTCAGGGAAGCTGGAATATTGTCTTGGTTTTTTTGGCCACACTGTGCAGCACGTGAATGTTAGTTCCCAGACCAGGGATCGAACTCATGCCCCCTGCAGTGGAAACGTGGAGTCTTAACCACTGGATCGCCAGGGAAGTCCCTGGAATACTGTCTTTTGAAATAAGAGTTGAAGTTTGTGAGAAGAAATAAAAGGAATATTGTATTAAAATCTACAAGTTTCATTGTTCATACCCTATTTACAATGTTCTCTGATTTCAACATAATTTACCTACTTTTAAACATCCAAATTTTAGGTTCCATTAAATACTACAAAGGAATTTGTTATTCAGCTCAAAATAAGCTTTGGGGAGAAAAATAAGGACTTAATTATTATATATATTAAAAATTTAAGTACTCTATGATATCACTATATGTGGAATCTAAAAAGTAAACTAGTGAATATAACAAAAGAGAAAACGACTCATAAATACAGAGAACTAGCAGTTACCAGAGAGTGAAGGGGGAGGGGCAAGATAGGAGTAGGGGATCAAGAGGTACAAACTACTATGTAGAAAATAAATAAGCTACAAGGATATATTGTACAGCACAGGGAATCTAGCCCATATTTTATAATAACTATAAATGGAATATAGCCCTTAAAAGTTGTGAATCACTGTGATACACCTGAGACATATATTTCACTATATTTCAATATTAAAAAAAAAACACAAAGATTCTCACAATAGTTTAACCTAAAATAAACAATTTTAGATTCTAGTTATATTTTCCTGGCTGTCTTTCTTTACAGCCTATTTAACATCTAACGAATGCTTCGAGGGGTTTATACAAAACATTCAGGAAGATATAAGGAGGCATCTAAGCATGTCTACAAATGGAAAGGTTTAGCTGACTGAAGAAGTAATCTGGAGGTAGAAATGGAAAATCAGACTAATGTCAAGAAAGGCCTGAACTTCTGCTGTAGGAGTAGGAAGTTTCCTCCTACTCCTATATGGGGTCAGCTCTCTGAAATAACACTTTGTTAGGCAGGTGGGGAAGAGCAAGTTAAAGAATAAGAGCAAAAATGCACCCATGAGGTGCCCCAGTGAGGGATTAGAGGTGAGCACCAAAGGGAAAGAAAGAATGCTTGGGAAGTAAGAGGGTATATAGGCAGAAAAGAGTAGAGACGGTTACCAAAATCCACTTAATTCTTGTCCTGGAGTTGGTCCTACTCCCTCCTCTAGAACTAGATGGAAAGAGCTGGTTTACAGGGGATTAGAGGAACAACCTGACTTATCACCCCACTTTTGGAAAAATTGAGGTAGAGATGGAGGACTAGCCAATTTTACTCATTGTAACCATAAGCTTCCTACTTAAAAGGGGTTTGAGTCTCTGGAATGCTGAGATGCCCACTTCAGTGTGTTCTGAAACCTGTTTCACTTGAGAAACTTCCTTCATAGTCAGTCCCTCACTTACCTTGAAATCCTGTGCAATCTGGTTTTTACATCTTGCCTATTTCATTAAAATTGCTCTCCTGAATATTATCAATGACTCCTTGCCAAAACCAGTGTGCTTTTCTTAGCCTCTTAATCGCTCTTGGCCCATATAATTCTTTTTTTTTTCAATTTTCTTTTTTTTTTTTAATTTTATTTGTTTATTTTTGGCTGCGTTGGGTCTTTGTTGCTGCTCACGGGCTTTCTCTAGTTGCGGCGAGTGGGGGCTACTCTTCGTTGTGGTGCACGAGCTTCTCATTGTGGCTTCTCTCATTGCGGAGCACGGGCTATAGGCGTGCAGGCTTCAGTAGTTGTGGCACACGGGCTCAGTAGTTGTGGCTCACGGGTTCTAGAGCACAGGATCAGTAGTTGTGATGCACGGGCTTAGTTGCTCCACGGCATGTGGGATCTTCGCGGACCAGGGCTCAAACCCGTGTCCCCTGCATTGGCACACGGATTCTTAAAAACTGCACCACCAGGGAAGCCCTATACTTCGTAAAGTTATCTTTTTTTGCTTTATGTATTTTATTAAAAATTACCAGAAGTATAGAAAATAAAGTCTCCTTTCATATCTTTCTTTTTCTATAAAGTAACCACTGAGTTAACAATTTAGTATAGATCTTTACCAAATTTTGAAAAAATATTCTTTTAAAAAGTAGTTTTTTGAAATCAGATGACATCACGTATGTATTCTTCTGCCTCTTTTTTCATTTACTCTATCTACAACTCTTTCAATTTTGATTAATGTATGTAGATCTGCATTTCTCCCCCTGTGTAATATTTCATCATATGAATATAGCATAATTTAGCTATTCTTTCCCTGATGTATATTCAAGTTCCTAATTATTTACAAAGTGTTGGAATGACAATCCTAGTACATACAGCTGAGCAAGTTATTTTTGAAGATTTTACAACTTAATAGTTGCTGGTTCAAGGTTAATGTGTACTTAGAATTCTGACAGATACTGCCAAATTGTCCTTCATGGGTCACTCCAATTTAGCCTTTCACCAGCAGGATCTTCAGAGTGCTTTGTTTAGCCAACCTCTTCCAAAACTCATTATCCATAATCTTTTAGTTTTTATCACTGTGATGCACAAACAGCAGTCTTTCTCTATTGAGTTCGAATATCTTTTCTTTTGTAATATGCTCTTGGTACTTTCATGTTTTTTGCTCGTTAATTTTTCTATCGACTTACCCTTTTTTAAAAAAAATAAATTTATTATTTCTTTTTGGCTGCATTGGGTCTTTGTTGTTGCGCACGGGCTTTCTCTAGTTGCAGTGAGTGGGGGCTACTCTTCATTCAGGCGTGCAGGCTTCTCATCGTGGTGGCTTCTCTTGCTGCGGAGCATAGGATCTAAGTGCACGGGCTTCAGTAGTTGTGGCATGCAGGCTCAGTAGTTGTGGCTCAGGCTCTAGAGTGCAGGCTCAGTAGTTGTGGCACACAGGCTTAATTGCTCCATAGCATGTGGGATCTTCCCGGACCAGGGCTCGAACCCATGTCCCCTGCATTGGCAGGCGGGTTCTTAACCACTGCACCACCAGGGAAGCCCCTATCGACTTACTCTTTATCACTGAGTTAAATTGTTAGAATAAACATTAAGCCTATCTCTGGTCTCAACTTTATGCTAATGTATCTTGTAGTGTAAACACTTAATTTTATATAGTAAACTTTTTTCTGTGGGGCTTGTTTTGCTTAAGAAGGCCTTCCTAAGATTTATAAAACAAATTTTCTGTATTTCCTTCTAACACTTTATTTTAATATCTTTAATTCTTCTGAAATTTTTGTATATGGAAATTCTGAAGAGCCCTCATTTCTCTATTTGAAATGCCACCTCTATAATAAACACAAACAGGGGGTTATTTCAGGATCTTAATTTGTTCCACTAATCTATTTGTCCAGTCCTGTTCCAATACTATCGTGTTCTAAATACTCTAGCCTTACAGTCCTGATATGTATTTGGGTAAGTCCTCAGTAGTTCTTTTTCAAAAATGTTTTGGTTAATACTGAACATTTATTCTTCCAGATAAATTTTAAAATCATCTTGCCAATCTCCACTAAAAATTACATTAGAATTTTTACTTGAAATGCAACAAATTTACAGTTTGAAGAGAATCGTTATCTTTACAGTACTGAGCCTACTCATGTAGGGAACACAGGTTGTCTTTCCATTTATTTGGATCTTCTGTAACAACCATAAATGAAGTTTTATGTTTTTTGTTCACATAGGTTTTGTTCATTTTTAAAATATATTTATTTATTTTAAAAATATTTATTTGGCTGCTTCGGGTCTTTAGTTGCGGCATGTGGGATCTTTTGTCATGGTGCGCAGCCTTCTTTCTAGTTGTGGCGTGGGCTACAAAGTGCGCGGGCTCAGTAGTTATGACACATGGGCTCTCTAGTTGTGGTGCGCAGGCTCTAGAGTGCACAGGCTTAGTTGCCCCGTGGCATGTGGGATCTTAGTTACCTGACCAGGGCTCAAACCCGCATCGCCTGCATCAGAAGGCGGATTCTTAACCACTGGACCACCAGGGAAGTCCCCTTGTTCACTTCTTGATAGGTTAATTTCTAGGATATTTTGCCATCATTGCTGCTATTGTGAACAAGATCTTCCTTTACATTTAAAATTTAATGCTATCTAGTGTATAGGTAATCTTAATTTTGTAGGTTGCTCTGATAGCTTATTTTAATAAACTCTTTAATATTTAATGGTATTTTACAGTTGTCTTAGATTTTCTAGGCACACAATTATCATTTGTCTTAATTTCTTCCTTTCCAATTTCATACTTTATCTTCCTTATTATACTGTGTCCAAAATTCTCAGAACCATGCTGAATTATAGGAATGATAGCAGATAACCTGGACTATGACATTAGCATGCTGTTTATTTCTGGTTGATACCCTTCATCCAGTTAAGCAAACTTCCTTTTATTACTTGCTTAATATGAATTTTATTTTCTTCTTTTTGAATCAGTAATAGATGCTAATTTGTGTGTGTGTGTGTGTGTGTGTGTGTGGTACACGGGCCTCTCACCGCTGTGGCCTCTCCCGTTGCGGAGCACAGGCTCTGGACACACAGGTTCAGCGGCCATGACTCGGGCCCAGCCGCTATGCATCATGTGGGATCTTCCCGGACCGGGGCACGAACCCGTGTCCCCTGCATTGGCAGGTGGGCTCTCAACCACTGCGCCACCAGGGAAGCCCGATGCTAATTTTTCAAGTGCTTTTTCAGTATCAATTAAGATCATAGTTTTTCTCTTATCTATTAATGCAGGAAATTTTCATTACTATATCATCTAATGTTGACCCATCCTGTACTAGTAGGATAAACCCAGCTTGGTTATGACATTATTCTCTAAATGCACTGCTGGCTTCATAGTTTCCTTAGGATTTTTGCATGTATATTCATAAGTGAGACTGAGGTGTAAGTTTTTCTTCACTATCCTTGTTTAGATTCTTAGGGTTATGCTACCTTCAAAGTTGGAAAGTACTCCATTTTCCTCTATGCTTTGTTCCTAGTGACTTTTGTCTGGGATACATAAGGCATTCTTATTTTTTTTTTACATTTTTAATTAATTTATTTTTATTTTTGGCTGCACGTGTCTTTGTTGCTGTGTGCGGGCTTTCTCTAGTTGCAGTGAGTGGGGGCTACTCTTCGCTGTGGTGCATGAGCTTCTCATTGCGGTGGCTTCTCCTGTTGTGGAGCATGGGCTCTAAGGAATGCAGGCTTCAGTAGTTGTGGCAGGCGGGCTCAGTAGTTGTGGTTCACGGGCTCTAGAGCGCAGGCTCAGTAGTTGTGGCGCATGGGCTTAGTTGCTCCGCGGCATGTGGGATCTTCCTCCCGGACCAGGGCTTGAACCCGTGTCCCCTGCATTGGCAGGCTTTTTTTTTTTTTTTTCCAGTATGCGGGCCTCTCATTGTTGTGGCCTCTCCCGTTGCGTTGCACAGGCTCCAGACATGCAGGCTCAGCGGCCATGGCTCATGGGCGCAACCGCTCTGCGGCATGTGGGATCCTCCTGGACTGGGGCACGAACCCATGTCCCCTGCATTGGCAGGTGGACTCTCAACCACTGCGCCACCAGGGAAGCCTGGCAGGCAGATTCTTAACCACTGCACCACCAGGGAAGCCATTCTTTTATAATTATCAGTTTATTAGCGTTTTCTAACTCTTCAGCCAATTTTTTAATTATTTATATTTTCCTAAAAAATTGTCCAAGTCTGGGCTTCCCTGGTGGCGCAGTGGTTGAGAGTTCGCCTGCTGATGCAGGGGACGCGGGTTCGTGTCCCGGTCCAGGAGGATCCCACATGCCACGGAGCGGCTGGGCCTGTGAGCTGTGGCCGCTGAGCCTGCGCGTCTGGAGCCTGTGCTCCGCAACAGGAGAGGCCACAGAAGTGAGAGGCCCGCATACCGCAAAAAAAAAAAAAAAAATGTCCAAGTCAATTTTCAAGATTAAAAGTATAAGGTTACACTAAATAATTCACTTGTTTTCAAAGTCCCTAATATCTGTAATGTGTTCCCTTTGCTTCTGATATTTTCTCTCTTCTCCTTCCTCAGATTTGCTGTTTATTGTTCTTTTTGAACACCCACTACTATTATGATCAATTTTATTTTCTATTTCATTAACTTCTGCTTTTATTTTTTAATTCCTTTCAAGTTTATTTTGGGAGATTTTACTTTTTCTGCTTCTCTACGTTTCTGTTTCTTTTCTGATCCTTTCCACCAAGTGTGTATCCTTTAAGAGCGTGCTGCCTTATTCCCTCAGCCTCAGTGGGTTTATCCATACAACACAGCAAAAAAAGTAATGCCTTTACCATTATTATATAAGTGGCTACAAACACTGTATTAATTTGGAGTTCAGTCATAGTGGCTTCCAACTCCCCACCACCTAGTTATGGGATCTTGGCCAAATCTTGATTTCTTCACCTGTAAAAATAGAAATAATAATACAGATTAAGACTATTTGCAAATCATTTAGCATAAAAACCGGCCCATATTAATAACTCAATAGATGTCTGGTAAGACAATAGACCTCAGTTGCCCCATTTCCAAAAATGAGGGCATTGGGCTGACTAATCCCAAATTCCTTTCCAACTGAACAACTGTACTTTTCTTTTCTTTTGGCCATGCCAAGCAGCATGCAGCATCTCAGTTCCCCGACCAGGGATCAAACCCATGCCCCCTGCAGTGGAAGTGCAGAGTCTTAACCATTGGATCACCAGCAAAGTCCCTCAAAAATTTTACTTTCAATCTATCAGTTCATTCACCAGACAATCAACCAACCATCAACCCACTTACCCACACAACAGTTAGTAATTCCTTCCCTTCAACTAAGTATTCTAGATGTTAGGAATGCCATGATGAATAATGATAGTTTCCACCTTCCAGAAGGTCAGAGTCCCTGGGGGGTAGGGGTGAGAACGAACTGTTAAACAGGTAATTGTAATACAGTATGATAAGTGGTCTAATAAAGGCTGTGGGAATTCAGAGACTTCGAGGAGTATGCACAGCAAAATCAAAGATCTAGGTTGGAAACCTAATGCGAGGACTTAATACTTACTAGCTGTGTACCCTCAGGCAATTAACTTTGGTGCTGTACTTCTCTAACTGTAGAAAGGAACAGTAATACTATCCTGGTAGGTTAGGTGAAGGATTAAACAGAAAAACTAATATAAAGCGCTTAGTACAGTGCCAGATTCATCATAAGAACTCAACAAATGGAAGTTATTAATGTTACAAGAGGCCATGGAAGTTAAAGAAAGGCATTTACTGTATTTCAAGATCTGACCCATATATTTGCTATAAATATGAATGGAAGAATACACGTTATGCAGTAGGGTTGCAGAAAAAGATCTGGGCCAAACTGTTGAAAGTAAACATTTTACAGTGAAAGGAACCTTGGAGTCAGGAGACCCGGTGCAGTCTTTTGACTGATGACCTGTTTTTATACTGGCTTCACAACTTACCTGCTGTTGGATCTTAGCAAATTACTGATACCTTGAATCTCCTCACCTGCAAAACGGGGATAACACCTACCTTACAAAATTAGTGTGAGAATTAGTACCAAGCGATTATCAAAGAGCCTGGCAGTAGTAACACGCAACAATGATAGCGCTGCAGCTGCTAACTCCTCCGTTAGGTCTTTTGTCCATACTTATGAAATGATAGGGTAAGAATATATTTTCTCCAATGCTCCAACCAGCACTGAAAAATGACACTCGGTTTGCCGAGGATAAAAGGCCCTGCCCGGCCCGAGGCACACACGTAGGTCACCTACGTCGACTGCAGTCCTGGAGTCTCCACGTGCGTCGCCGAGACACGGCGGGCGCGACCTATGCCAGGCCGTTATAGAGGCGGGGCCTAGACATGCTGAATGTGAGACGGAGCGGAATTTCACCGAAAACCGGTCCATTCCACCATCTCTAGAGGAGAAGCTTTGGGGTTAAAAAAAAACAAAAAAACCCCCCAAAACTGCAGGGAAGCCGGAAGTGACGCACAACCGCGAGGAAGCGGAAATGACCGCAGCACGCCGGAAGTTTACTCATTTCCAAGGCGACGGCTCCACCACCGCTGCAACCTGGTGGCTGGAGTCGGGACGCTGGAAAGCGACTCAGAGGAGAGGGTGATCGCCGACGGCGGCCGCCGCCACAGTGAATCGCGGGGAGTAGCAACCGAAGACGGCGGCCGCCGCACCAGCCATCGCGTGTGGAGG
>NW_006795960.1:103926-112222 GCF_000442215.2 Lipotes vexillifer | reverse complement strand
GGAAAGAGTTAGCGAAGGCCAGGGCTTTAGTCGTAGCGAAGACAGGGGAGGAATCCGTGAAGGCAGCGACCACCGCTGCAGGGTACCGACGGGAAGAGCAAGTGAAGACGTCCGCTTCTCCCGCAATGACTCAAGAAGGGTCAGTAAAGACCTGGGGCACCGTCGCAGTGTCTCTCAGGAGAGAGTCAGGGGAGACCGTGGCCACTATCCCAGCAACTCTTGGGAGAGAGTAAGGGGAGACCGCAGCAGCGACGTGAGTTTAAATGAAGTCGGAAGCCACCCCACTAGTGACTCCGGGGGAACGGTCAGAGAAAACCGCGGCCTCCATCTCAGTGGGACTTGGGAGGGAGTCAGGGAGCTCCGGGGTCCCCGAACCAGCGACTCCGGGGAGAGAGGCAGTGACGACCACAGCCGCCGCCTCAGTGGCTCTTGGGAGGGCGGAAGTGTGGATGGCGGCCGCAGCCTCAGCAGTTCCTGGGAGGAGGGGCTGAGTGAAGACCGCGGCTACGTGGCCAGCGACTCCTCCGTCGTGAGCGTCAGCGAAGACGCCAGCCGCCGCCGCTTCTGGGAGAGAGAAAGCGAAGACGAAGGTTCCCGCTGCCGGGGCTCCTGGGAGAGAACGACGGAGGACGGCGTCCCCGGGCCTAGCGACGACGAGGAAGACAGCCGCTGCTGCACTGGCTCGTGGGTGACAGCGAGCGAAGACCGCCGCAGCAGCAGGGGCCTGGACTCGATTCCTCCCCGGAGTCCGAGGGGTCGCACCATGCCCGGGGTGTCCGGTTCAGGCCCCTCCACCTTCTCTACGGAGACTGCGACCCCATGTGAGTCAGATTACTTCACTGGCCCTCGTCTCCAACACACTTCTTTTCTCACTTCAGCTCATAGGAGCTTCGCCCCTTCTGGCAGTTCCCTTTCTCACCTGTCACTCCTCATTTCCCTTAATTGACCTGTTTTCAGTAGGTCCCAAAGCTGCTCACCTGGCCCCCATCCTTCCTCATTTCAGCTTTACTTCCTTTTTTATTTTTCTATCTGCGCGCATTCCTGAGACTTCGTTCCCAGCTGACATCAACTCTTGTTAAAATGTATGGACCCTTTTAAGTTCTACCGTCTCTGCAGCATTTGACTCTGGAGATAATATTAGACTTATCTCATTTTCTTCCTTCCACTCTACTGACTCTATCTATCTACTTACTTACCTACCTACCTACCTACCTACCTATCTACCTATCTATCTATCTATCTATCTATCTACTTATCTACCCCGAATTTTCTTCTATCCTCTTCTTAAAACGTTGCTTTTTCCCTTGGATAGTGCCATCATTAGTGCTTTTTTCCTTGTTATGTACTATGGCTTCAACCCTAGTTACGACCCCGGAATCTGTTATTCATTCAGTCATCCAGTAAATATTTATTGAGTGCCTATTATGTGCTTTGCCTTAAGGATATGTAAGCAGAGAAGACAGGCACATTCCTTCCTTCTAGTGGGGAAGATGAATACTCAGCAAGTAATTACTGGTGTGATGAATGCTATAAAGAACAGTAGAGAGCCATTGGCTCCAGTATAGGGTGAGGTTGGGGATCAGAAAAAGCTGCCTAATACTGAGACATAGCTAACACTGAGAACTCAACTCCAGACCTCTCACTGGAACTGCAGACTCATATGTACAACTCCTTTCTGGAACTCTTCCATGGGCATCTCAAGATCAACACATTCAGAATATAATTTTGTATTCATATGCCCTCTCTGTCCTTTAGTGTTCGCTGTCTCAGTGGCAGTACACCACTTATGTAACTAAGCCAGACACTTTGGAGTTCTCCCATTACTTTTCCCTTATTTCACCCACTATATCCATCCAAGTTCAATTCATCCTGCTTCCTTAATACATGTTGAATCTGTCTCCTTTTCTGTTCCTACTGCCATTCACTTGGTTGAGGGTCTCAACCTCTCTGGTGTAGACTACTGTAGATATCTTCCTACATGGTCTCCCTGAGTCTATACTCTTGCCCTTTGCTCAATGAATTCGCCTAACTCAGCATTACAAATCTGATCATTCTTATTCTTCTGCTTAAAATCCCTCAATGACTCCCCACTGCTCAAGTTCAGCAAGTTCCAGCATAGCCTGCCTCTTGTCTAATTCTAGCCTCTTTTCCTTCCACTTTATGCTTCAACAATAGGGTGGGTATTTTTATAGTTTCTTGACCTGTCCAGGATACCTTTCCCCACATCCATTTCACCTGGCGAATTCCTGCTAATCCTTGAAGATTCATCTTAGGTGTTACCTTCTATAGGAATCTTTTTCTGCTCTCCTTCCCTCCTACCCTAGCTGAGTTAGAAGTCTTCTGTGCTTTCATAACTCCTTATGAATATTTCTGTCATGCTCTTACTACATTGTTTTGTAATTTGTGTTTGTATATCTCTGTGAGTCCCTTGAGGATAGAGACCATGTCTTCTTTATCTTTTTATCCTTATGGTAGATACCAGATTAATGTTGAGTGGATAGATGGGTGGATGAATGAATAAATTGGAACGGAATGTGGTGAGAAAAAAGGCTGTCAAATTAGATGGAGCCAAATTATGGGAGGGCATAGACTGTCATACTGAGGGTTTGGATTTGGTTCTCTAGACTAGCAGTGGATAACCAGAAGCAGTTCAGAGTGGAGGAATGAAGTGATCAGAATAGTGTCCTTGTATACTATGGATTAGAGCGTCCCTGCATAAAATGTATTAGAGTGGGTAGAACATCATTTGTAGACTTGCAGTACTAGTTTAAAGGAGAATAATGGAAGTCCCTGGAGGTCCAGTGGTTAAGACTCCGTGCTTCCACTGCATGGGGCACGGGTTCGATCCCTGGTCGAGGAGCTAATACCCCGCATGCCTTACGGCATGGCCAAAATATAAAAAAAACAAACATAAAGGAGAGTAATGAAGGTCTGACCTAGGGGGTTAACATCATTAAACATTTACCAAGTGGTTTGGTTTTCTCGGGGTGCTTTGTTACTCTCTTTCCCATATGCATAGATCTTAATTTTTCTTCAAAGACTTCCTCGAGTGTTTCCTCCTCCTCCTTTATTTTACCTGTAATCTCTTAGGATGTTACTGTCAGGTTTTCGATTTCATCGAATTTATCCCAATAGATTTTAAAGTGTCAGTGGAAAGAAAATGTCTTAAATCCATGTCTATTCATTGTGTTATCATAGTGCCTGGCATATGGTACATGCTCAAAGGACTTTTGAGTAAAATGCATAGCATTTTGCTAAGGGTTGGTATAAGATATGATTTCAGCCGCCAAGAAATTAACATGCTAATTGTGGAGAGAGGACATATACATAGATAAATAGTAATACAAGGCTGCATAGATTATCTGCCAGAGGTGTTGGTGAGTTCTTTTCAAAACAATTTGAGTTCAGGAATTGTGCCTGTTTGTTTGGTTTAGGAAATGCTTTGATTGAACTATTTACTTCTTCTTTCTCCAACAACTGTCTGTTCGTGCTTAGATACTTTTATTACTTCTGGTTCACAATGCACATTAAAATATTTCACGGTACAGTAAGACTGACAATCCAGTCTTGATGTTTGGAACATTATATTATAAAATATAAGACACTAGAATATATGAAGTAAAAATTGTGACCTGCCATTCCTTTCTTAGTGTAGGACATATGAGAAAGATATATTAGTAAAATATATCTGCCTATGTGAGATAAGGTTCTGGTAAAGTCTTTTTCACTGGAGAGTAGGCCTTTGTTACAGAGAATAGCTGGGCAGATTTCAAAATGGTTACCTCTCTCCTCCTTTACCAAAGACATGAGGTGATTTTTCTTGGTTTTTCACAGTGATAACCTGGTGGAGTTTTGAAGGTAAAATCTGTGAAAATGAGGGGACCTCCTAAGACTATGGCCCCGAGAAGTTTCTCATTGTTAGGCTACTACATACCCAGTCCCCAGCAATTTGTCAAAATTACTATTTAAGTGTTTTTAGAAGCTTATGGTTCTAGTGACTTCTGCTCCAGGTAAGCTGAACTTGACCGTGTTTCTCTGTATTTGCCTGTTTCTCCAAATTCCGGGTGGCCGTTTGTCCCGAGACCTCAATTCTTTGATGAGTGCGAGAAAAGTTGTTGACTTTGTTTGTTCTACTTTTTTCATGTATGGATGGGGGTGACAACATCCGTGCTCTTTACATATTAGAGCTGCAATTGAAGTCAGATTAAGATGTTAATCACAAACATCTTTGTAGTAAATTATTTGGAAAGCCAAAGTGATTTTGTACTTTCAGTTCAATCGTTGCTTTAGTCTTTTTTCAGTTTTGTAATATATTTTAAGCAATTTTGTTTTTCAATAGGTGCCAGGAAGAAAGTGCATTTTGGTAGCATACATGATGCAGTACGCGCTGGAGATGTAAAGCAGCTTTCAGAAATAGTAGAACGTGGTGCCAGCATTAATGAAGTTGACATTCTCCATAAATTTACCCCTTTACATTGGGCAGCACACTCTGGCAGTTTGGAGGTAAGAAACTATATAAGTTATTAAACTGAGGTAAGTTTAGCGCTGTTGACAGTTTTGTAAATTTAGCAAACAGGACTGAGGCCTTATGCTAGGCAATGAAAATATTTTTCTTTTCTTTTTTTAAAAAAAAATATTTTATTGAAATATAGTTGATTTGCAATGTTGTGTTAATTTCTGCTGTACAGCAGAGTGATTCAGTTATACATTTATATACAAATATTTTTCTTTTCAGTTCAGTCTAACATTTGGGTGTTCTGGTTACCTTAGTAATAAGTTATCCTAAAACTTGGTGGTATAAAATAACCATTTATTTATGCTCAGGAGTGAACCAGGAATTTGGATTTCAGGGACAGCTTGTCTCTACTCCATGATGTTTGGGGCTCTACCTAGAAGATTTAAAAGCCAGGGCTGGAATCTTCTGAAGGCTTGTTCACGCAGACATCTGGTAGTAGATGCTAGTTGTAGGCTGCGCCCCTTGATCCCTCTCCAAGGGGGTCTTTTTGTGAGGTCCCCACATGTGGGTTGGTCTGTGCTTCCTCACAGGGTGGTGGCGGGGTTCCTAAGGCAAGCATACAGGGTAACTTGCAGAGGATAACGTAATGCATACCTGGCTGTATCAAATCCTAATATTTTTGCTGTAGTTGCTTCAGATTTTTGGAAAAGAAATGGAGTATCACAGATACATTTGAAGTCCCTGAGCACCCCTCCCAGGTGTCGTTTCTCTCCTTCCAACTCCAGAGATAAATATTACCCTGAATTTGGTGTTTATTATTACCATATATGTTTTATGCTGTTATTACATATGATTATATCACTGTTTTAAAGGGCATGTTTTATATAAATGTCATCATATTATTTGTATCATTCTGCAGCTTGCTTTTTTTGTTCAACAATGTGTTTTTGAATTTTAATGACGTGATTACATATATATACTCTAGTTCATTCCTTTCAGCCATGTTGTAATAGTCTATTCTTAGATGAATATCAGAATTTATTGATTTTTTTGATTGATGGATATTTCATTCGTTTCAATTTTTCACTAGTACAAAGCAGTGTTTAGTGAATATTTTTATGCACTTCTTTTTTTATTAATTTATTTTATTGAAGTATAGTTGATTTACAGTGTTGTCTTAATTTCCGCTGTACAGCAAAGTGATTCAGTTATATGTATGTATATATATTCTTTTTCATATTCTTTTCCATGTTAGTGTATCGTAGGATATTGAATATAGTTCCCTGTGCTGTACGGTAGGACCTTGTTGTTTATCCATTCTGTATATAATAGTTTGCATCTGCTAATCCTAAACTCCCAATCCATCCTCTCCCACCCCCTCCCCCTTGGCAACCACAAGTGTGTTCTCTATGTCTGTGAGTCTGTTTGTGTTTCATAGATAAGTTCATTTGTATGCACAACTTCTTATTCTTGGGCTGTGTGCAAAGCCAACTGGAATTTTTCTCACGATTCATGGTTGTGTGTGGGGAGCTTATTTTAGCTATTACATTTCTCCAGTCTGTAGGCTGCAGTAGGTCTATTCACTATTCAACTCTCTTTTTTCCCTGCCACACAAACAGAGTCTGCTTTCCATGAATATGGCTTCTCTGTGTGATTTCTTTGTTTGGGCTTTTCTGCTTTTGGAACCAAATCTGGTCCAAAGAATCTCTCTCCACCAGTTTGTGTGCCCCACTTGAACTGTAGGGGTTTTTGCTTTGGCCTTTTAGTGGCTTCCTCTCACCTGGGAGAAATGTGCCTTGACGGGTCTTTCTGTGCTTGCAGCCCTGCGTGGGGATTTTCTCTGCTGTTTGCTCCCACATTCCTGTTTGATCTATACTTTGGCAGCTTTCCCATCTGTTTTGTGGTTTCAGATATCTCCTAGCTTCATCAAAGATGGGGTTTTCTTGCTCTTTTTTAAATTTTTTAAATGATTTTGAAGAGAGGAGGAAATACTGATTTTACTCTGCCATATTTGAAATAAGATAGGACTTGTTGCTCTACCATTTATTTCATCTCTTTCCTGGGATCTTTTCAGCTTCTCTGATTAACCTACCTGCCTTCTCTAAAATCAGTGGTTTTCTTTATGCTCTTGCCAATGGGTGTCTCTCTTCAACTTTACACTCTCTCTCCAGGCCATTTTTAGACTTCCTTGGCTTAATCACTTCTACATAGTAATTCATTGATTCTCTTTCTCTCCAGAATTTGAATTCTGGTTTCTGCATCCGGCGCTTATCAACAGCTCATGCATATCTGACTGGCATCTTAAATTTAGTTGGTCTAAAACTAAACTGTTATTCTTTTCCCTCCCTTTCTTAGTTTTCCAGGCTAATGTCCTTTGCATCATATTGAGTTGTCTCAGGATTTTACAGAAGCAAAACACAGTATCAGCATTTGTCTAGGTCAAGTGCTTCATGATGCACATTGATGTAGTGAGAACTGATCCCTAAGTCAGTTGATTCTGTTCTGTCTTTGTCTCTCAAATTTGTCCTTTACACCTTCATAGCCACTGCCTTAGAGCTACTTGATTTCCTTCTTTCCTCTCTTGTCTACTTCTAGTTCATAACGGGCATACAAAATTATTGCTCTAAAACAAAAATCTGCTATTACTTAAAACCTTCCTTAAGTCCCAGTAGTGACTCTTTATACCCTGTAGGATAAAGCTATTTAAGCTATTTAATACGGTAGACTTACCTCTCCAGCCTCATCTCCCATCAGACTTGTTTCATGTTGCAGTACTGGTGACTACTGTCATTTCCCAAACTAGTCCACTGTTTCATATTATCATAGACTGTGTACATGCCGTTTCATCTGCCTGGTCTCACCTCTTCCCAGTGGTTAGCTTGTTGAAATCCAGGTCAGGTAGCACCCACTTGGCAGGGCCTTCTGTGTTTCCCCCCTCAGTATCCTCCAACTAGCAACTTTTCCCTCAATTTTATACACATTTAAAAAATTGTATTTATCACATTGAATTGCATTCTCTGTTAGATATTTTTTAATATTCTTTTTAAAAAAAATCTTTATTTATTTATTTTTTATTTATTTGGCTGTGCCGGGTCTTAGTTGCAGCATGCGGGATATAGTTCCCTGACCAGGGATCGAACCCGGGCCCCCTGATTTGGGAGCACGGAGTCTTAGCCACTGGACCACCAGGGAAGTCCCTCTCTGTTAGACTTTGAGCTCTTTGAAGGTACCATTTGGGTTTTATTTATCTTTTTTTCCACAGCATCTAGCATAGTGTCTGGCATATTGGAGTCACATTGTGGGTTCCCAATAAATGTTTGTTGTATTGATGAATTTGTTGAATTAAATTTATATTTTTACTGTCTAGCATAGTGCATAGCAGCTGTTCAAGAAATGTTTGTTAAATTTTAACAAAAATAAATCTAAATCAAAAGGTTTTGGCGACTTTCTACTTTCCCATTTGAGGATCATCTCCTAATTCTCTACTTGAGTACTGCATTAATACCTTTACATTTTGTTATCCTTTCTGAAATTTCTTAAGACTCATGGTACTTATGTTGGTAGTATAAAATTATCACTAAATTAACAGCTGGTGAAAACTGTGCTTTGTTAGACTTCATTTTTTTTCTCCTGTCAGATGAAATCAGCTTTTGAGCCCCTGTAGTAAACTTTTATTTCAGATATACTTTGCACCTTCAGAATTTTCTTTTTTTAAAAAAATTTCTGTCTCTTTATTTTCTATTTGATGAATCATGGTCATCATATTTTTGTTTAATTCATTAAACATAAATTTTTTTTTTTTTTTTTTGCGGGTACGCGGGCCTGTCACTGTCGTGGCCT
>NW_006795960.1:65929-103868 GCF_000442215.2 Lipotes vexillifer | reverse complement strand
CACGAACCCGTGTACCCTGCATCGGCAGGCGGACTCCCAACCACTGCGCCACCAGGGAAGCCCTAAACATAAATTTAAAAAAATTAATTAATTTATTTGGCTGCGTTGGGTCTTCATTGCTGCATGCGGGCTTTCTCTAGTTGCAGCGAGCGGGAGCTACTCTTTGTTGCAGTGCGCAGGCTTCTCATTGTGGTGGCTTCTCTTGTTGTGGAGCCCAGGCTCTAGGTGTGCGGGCTTCAGTAGTTGTGGCACATGGGATCAGTAGTTGTGGTGCACAGGCTTAGTTGTTCCACGGCATGTGGGATCTTCCTGGACCAGGGCTCCAACCGGTGCCCCCTGCATTGGCAGGGGGTTTTTTAACCACTGTGCTAACAGGAAAGTCCCAACATAAATTCTTTAAAAAATAATTTCTTTTAGTTCTCTAAAGCTATATGTAATAGCTGCTTTGAAGTCTTTCTGAGCTGAGCATCTGGGCCCTCTCAGAGATGGTTTCTTTTTTTTTTCTTTTTTTTTTTTTTTGTCCACACCTCATGGCATGTGGGATCTTAGTTCCCCGACCAGGGATGGGACCTGTGCCCCCTGCATTGGAAGTGCAGAGTCTTAACCACTGGACCGCCAGGGAAGTACCTCAGAGATGGTTTCTATTGATTCCTTTTTTTTTCCTGTGTATGTGTTATACATTCTTGTTTTCTTTGTATGTCTCATAATTTTTTAGTTTGGACATTTTGAAAACTGGACTTTTTATTTTTGCAGTGCTTAGTATTTATTAGGTGCCTTGAGTTTTGGTATGTATTGACAAAGCATATTGTCTATTCCTCACAATAACTTTGATATTAGAATTCTTTTTTTAAAAAATTTTATTGAAGTATAGTTGATCTACATTGTTGTGTTAATTTCTGCTGTACAGCAAAGTGACTCAGTTATACATATATCCTTTTTTTTAAATATTTATTTATTTATTTATTCTAGGCTGCATTGGGTCTTTGTTGCTGTCCACGGGCTTTCTCTGGTTGTGGTGAGTGGGGGCTATTCTTCGTTGAGGTGCGCGGGCTTCTCATTGTGGTGGCTTCTCTTGTTGCGGAGCATGGGCTCTAGGCATGGGGGCTTCAGTAGTTGTGGCACAGGGACTTAGTTGCTTCACGGCATGTGGGATCTTCCCAGACCAGGGATCGAACCCTTGCCCCCTGCAGTGGGAGTGTGGCGTCCTAACCACTGGACTGCCAGGAAATTCCCCTCTTGTTTTTATTTTTAAGCCTGGCTTCATAGGGTTCACCCCTGGGTCAGCATAGCTTGGTGATCAGCCAGTGATTAATCAGAGGTTGTGCCTAAACCTTGAGCCAGTAAGGAGTCCATCTTTTGCTGATAGATCTGTATATGGTTTGGGGAATGTTTCCAAAGTCCAAGCAGTTTACAAGTCAGCCTGGCTTTTTTTTTTTTTTTCCCCTGTGTTTTCAAGGCCTTATGTCTAGCCAAGAACGTCTAGCCAACTTGGGACCTCTTCCATCTTTCCTGAGTATGAGTGACTTTGTACATGTACACAGCTTTTTATATCACAAGGGATAAGTGGAATCTTAGCAAGGCCCACTTTGGCTGTCTCATTTCTTGTATTTTTCTGTTAATTTTCTAGGTGGTTTTTAGTTTTGTTGTTTTGCCCCAACAAGTATCATGATTTCAGGCTAGCTCTGATGTTGGCTTTCCTAAATTGTTGCCACTGAGGATTAGAATTGTTTCTGAAAATGTGCCTGGGCATGGACTTTTAAGTCCCTCCAGCAGGGCAGTGGAGCTGTCCACCTGGGTAGAACTTATGCATCATGACACTGTGGGTAAGGATCCTTGTAGTCCCAGGCTACTCTGCCACGGGCTCTCCCTGTTCTAACTGAGAATCAGTAGATTTTTCTTGAATAAATGCTTCTCATTTTGTTGTATGCCTTCCAGAGTCTTTAAATGGTTTTTTTTGGCCGCACCACGTAGCATGTGTGATCTTAAGTTCCTCAACCAGGGATCAAACCCGTGCCCCCTGCAGTGGAAGCTCAGAGACCTAGCCACTGGACCGCCAAGGAATTCCCTAAATGGTTGTTTTTGACAACTTTGTCTAGCTTTGTCATTGCTTCTTGGGGAGGATTTACCAAGCTCCTCACATAGCCATTTCTGAAGACCTGCTGATTGGTCAGTTGATTTTTGACAAAGGTGCAAAGGCAATCTAATGGAGAACAGATAGTATTTTTATTAAATGGTGCTGGCACAGTTGGACAGTCATACGTAAGAAAGTGAACCTCAACTCATACTTGGTACCATATGTAAAAACATACTGAAAGCAGATGATAAACAAATGTAAAACTTAACCTTCTAAAACTTCTAGAAGAAAACATTGGAGAGAATCTTTGCAAATCATAAATATGACTAAGAACTTGTAGCCAGAATATATGAGACTCTCACAATTCAGTAGTAAGAAAACAACCCAATTAAAAACGGGCAATGACTTCATTAGACACTTTCTCAAAGAGGACATGTGGATGATAATGAGCACATGAAAAAAGTGTTCAACATCATTAGCCATTAGGGAAATGCAAAGTAAAACCACAATTAGGTGTCACTACACACCGGTTAGTATGGCAAAACAAAAACAAAAACATAACCCAGAGAAATGATAATACCAAATATTGACAAGGATATGGAGCGACTAGAACTCTCATACACTGCTGGTAGAAACATAAAATGGTACAGTCACTTTGGAAAACAGTTCGGCAGTTTCTTATAAAGTTAAACAACATATACTTACCTGTGTCCCAGAAATCTCACTTCTGCATATTTACCCTGGAGAGATAAATAACTTGTACATGAATGTTTACAGTGGTTTTATTCTCCAGTACCTGTACAGTGTTAGCATATAGTTGGTTCTCCATAAATATTTGTTGAGTAAATGAATGACTTACTGTGATTATTAGTGAGGTTCAACTCCACCCCTCCTCATATTTTATTGGCCATTAATCTCCATGACAGGCAAATGATACCGAAATGTTTAGCCTTTTCAAAAAATGATATCGCAATGATTGATGTGACAGTGTATCCCAATGATACAATCAATTCTTTTATAAAGAAAGAAACTTCTTTAAGGTAGAATCTACAAACTTGAATATATAAAGAGAGTAACACTATATGTGGCACAGACCTCTAGTACTGAATTATATTGAGACTTAAGTTAATTTAAAAAAATCTTAAATGAAGATGTATTTTACTCCCTCACTTTGTTTAATATGCCACTTATTTTCTTAGAAAGTATCATCAGAATTACAGTGTCTTCTCTGATACAGAAGTTTCTGGACCCACTTAAATATCTATGGCAGAGATTGTAAATTGGCAGCCATTGAGTGAATTTGACCACAGATGTGTTTTGTTTGGCTTGCAGAGTATTGGTCAAATGTAAGGTATGGACCAGCATTTCACTCACTGCAAAAACTGGCTGGAATTGAGTAGTATTTCACCTTATGGACAGGGAATGTGGTCTCCAGTTTGCCATAGCTCCTACCACTCCATATTGTTTACCCAACAGTAAGGCCAAATGTGGGTTACCATATCATTGTGCTTGTGCTTTTGTTTTTCTTATACCTGGCCCCCTCATTCACTTATGATGCTTCTCAGGCTGTAGTATTTCATGATGATAGACTAACTTTAAAGATATAAAAATGTTAAAAATATCTGCTAACGTGGTTAACATGGGTATTTTCTTAATGTAGTGTCTTCATTGGCTCCTCTGGCGTGGAGCTGATCTCTCACAAGCAACCATGAGAGGTTGGACAGCAGCTCACATAGCTGCCATCAGGGGACAGGATGCTTGCATGCAGGTAATAATAACTTTGGTTACTTTTTTAAAAAATTCAATAAGTTTAATTACTTTAGCATAGTTCTGTTGGGCTATTGCCTTTATTCTAATAATTTGATCCCATAGACTTAGTAGTTCTATGTTCTAAACAAAAACTTACTGGATTCCAGGACTCAGATATTTTGGTACCAACTGTCACTCAGACAGATTGTATAAGATCGGAAATTATATTATCTCTAAAGCAGTTGGCTGTCTGTTTGGGTTGTTTTAAGGGATGTCATAGTCATGCCCAGATTATCTTCTTTATAGCTTGCCATGCCTAAAATTCCTCATTTAATGTATTTCCTGGCCAGAGTATACATTAATATGTGGCAGGATCTAGTTTATTAGAGTAAGTAGACTTAATCAATGTCATGAAATGGACTGGAGCTTTGAGGAATACAAAATCATATAAGCAAACAGTCCCTGCCTATAAGAAGCCTGAGATTCTATTGGGAATGACAGTAGCTTTACTCAGTGAGTTACAAAACAGTACAAATCACAGTCTCTGAGTAAGGTTCTCAGGAAAAGTATAGATGAGAAGAACTGTAGAACTTAAGAGAAGATAAGGGAATCATAAATGGAGGAAATGAAACTTCAGCTAATCCTAAGAGAATGGGTTGATTTAAAAAAGATAAGTAGTGAAGAGGCATTGTAGGTAGGTGTCAGGAGCAAATAAAAATAATGATTTTAATTTATTGAACACTTTTTATGTGTCAATCACCATCTCCCATGCATCACTTCATTTAATACAATAATCTTATGAGTTTCCCTTCATGTAGATAAGGAAACAGATTCAGAGAGTTAAGTTCATTGCTTAAGTTAGTGACAAAGCCAGGGTTTGAACCTAGACTTTGTCCCATTAACCTCTATGCTATAATTCTATGTGAAATCTTTGAATTGGGAAAATGAGGTATGTTCAAGGAATATACCATTATATGAGTTTGACTGAGTGTAGATGATTTGTTCTGAACTAAGTTTAGATAAAGGCAGACTTGTAAAATGTCTTAGGAATAGAATAAAGATTCATTTGTATAGGAAAGAGAATTTTATATGTATACTATACACATGTATATGTGTATATATATATATATATATATGTATACACACACACATACATACATACACACACATGCACATAGACATTAACAGGGGAATGTAGTAATGAAAACAATATTTCAGGAAATTATTCTAGCAAGATGTATCCAGGATTATGTAGGATGAAGAGAGTGTTTGGAAGCAAGATAATCAGAGACTTTTGATATTATCACTAACCATAGAGGGTGAGATTAGTTGGTGGCAGTGGGAAACAAAGAAAATTATTTAAAACATCTTGCATAGCAGGCATTGGCAAAGTGTAGTGAGACTGTAAGGTTTTGAGTCAGAACGACAGATAATTATGGCACTATAGATAGGGACATCTGAAAGGCAGGGGAGGTTCGGGAGGAAGGATGTTGAGTTCACCTTTGGCCCATGTTGAGTTTAAGGTGCCTATAGGTCATTCGGGTGCAGAAGGACAGGGCAGTTGAAAAGGACACTGGTGACAAAGATTTCAGGAGTAATAAAGCTTAGAGAAGAGTACAGAGTACTGAGGATTGAATGTTGAAGAATGTTACTAGTAGGGATGGGAGGAAGCAGTGAAATGAGTAAGGAATTCAGAGGAGAAAGAGAGATAGAGAGTCAGGACCCATTAGCGCTGTGCAAGTGAAGGAAGAAGTTGAAGTCAGGCAGAGTATCACTTACAGAATAAAACTAAGGGGAATAGCACTTAAGGAAATGTCATTGAACTAGAGAACTCTCTATAGGGAGAGGTTGGCTATATTTCTATGCAGTGATAGGGGCAGCACCCAATTTGCAGGTGGATTTGAAGTTGAGGCATTGAGGTATTTGAAAAGTAGGCAGTGAAAGGAAGGAGCAAATACAATAGTAACTTAAGGGGATATCAGGGTCAAATGAAGCTTTACTTGATGCTTTCCTTCCTCTAAGCATTAGTTTAACCCACTCCCTCTCCCTTGATTGTTCTTCTGTTCCCCAAAGTGGTCTCTTCATTCTTAGAGCTTTTGTGATGCTTTGGGGTACTATACTTTGTAGTTGTTACTTACCAAGGACTGCTTTGTATAGTTGATTGTCTTTGTCTCTACATGTGTCCTAATTCCCTAAGTTGATATATCTTCATATTCTTTGTAGTGACATAGTAAGCACTCAGTATATGGTTTGTGATGATTATTGACTAGTTTGTTAATGGGAGTCAGGCATAATCATGGATACTGTTCTTCCTAAAACTCTTGGTAGGAATTATGACTAAGTAAACTTTTGCTGAGATGCTGGTAAATATAGCCTGGTTAAAAGAAAAAAGTCTGAGGGAGATAAAAACTGAAAAATATTTGCTAATAATTTTTTAAACCAATTACTCTGTATATTATATAAAGGGGTGTGTTGTGTATGTGATATAACCCATATACAGAAACTGGGCCAATTGTAAATTCAGATGGAATCTCCTCAGATGCCGTTAGAATTTTAATTTGGAGCTTAGAACTGGTTACTTTAATAATGAAATCCTTTTATTGTATTCAAAACCCAGTTAATAAAAGATTCTGCTTTTGAAATAGAGGAAGTTTAAATTTCAGTTTTATTAGCTTAGCATTAAATTATTTAACTTAGTGGTTGCTAATCTGGGCTCATGAAAAGTTTGTTTTATAAATTGTATGTACATGCTCAAATCAGAATGTGAAATCGGGTATACATGTCTCCTAGGCAATGTTAAAAAGGATCTCAAGCATTTTCTTAGGACTAGCTAAGAATTTCTCACACTTTGTGTGTAGCACACATGTAAGAACTTACATAATAGCTTAGCTATAGGTTAACAAATTCCTTGCCTTTAAATAATCTGCATCTGCATTTATGATTTAACATCTATCTTCATATAAACTCATTCTTATGTCTCTACTTTCAGACTCTTATAATTAATGGAGCCAATCTGGCAGCTCAAGATTATCGTGGATGCACTCCTTTACACCTTGCTACAACACACGGACATTCTTTCACTTTACAAATAATGCTCCGAAGTGGAGTGGTGAGGGATTCTTGTTAATAAGTGAGAATGTATAATGATATGGACTATAGTCCATACAGTCCATATCATATGGACTAACATTTGGTAGTCTGGTTATCTCTTCCTGACTTTGTAAATCCCTTATGTGACTTTGAGGAAGTAATTTGATCTCTCTCTTTAGCTTTTCTATCTTTAAACATGGGAGCAATAATTTAGATAAATCATCAACAACAACAAAAGAAACAGCTTAGTGGTACAAAATATTTCAGAGGCTATGAATTCTTCATGTCAGTTCAGAGTTTAACAGGGAAGATTCTGAAGCTTCCAGACACATCTTAACCAGGGATTGTAAATCTTTCTGAATTGCTGTGTGTTTACCTGTTTCTTTGGTAACTCTTATTTCATACACTAATTTAGAAAGTGATTTATATCTCCAGAAATTTCATTTATTGTGATATTTATTTTTAATATTACCCAGTGGCTGTAAAAAATAACTTCTTATAAGAGTTAAATATTTTTTCATTAACTCTTTGGTTATGCTCCCAAGGATAAGATTTGATCATTTGAATCCATCTCTTTCATTTTATTGGTCAGGAACTTGTGACCAGTAAAATGACTAGTTAAATTCCTTTTTAGAAACGATTTTTATGTGGCTAGTTATGTTCTTTTTTAAAAGACTTTATAATTTCATTTGTATATTATTAGCTCATATGTTCAAATCAGTGGTTGCAGTAAATATTTCTATGATATTTAGTGTTTGCCTTATCATTTTAAGAACAGCCTCCAATTCTCATTTGCAGAATTAAGCTGCTAGACTTAGTGTTTCCCCTACAAAACATAAAAAAACTGAGTCCTTGTGAATGTTACCTCTAGGATCCCAGCGTGACTGATAAGAGAGAGTGGAAACCTGTGCATTATGCAGCTTTTCATGGGCGGCTTGGCTGTTTGCAACTTCTCATTAAATGGGGATGTAGCATAGAAGATGTGGACTACAATGGAAACCTTCCAGGTATTCGCAAAAGCAAATATTTTGTTTTTCTATTAATGTAAACTTTAACAATGTTTGATCATGTTTAAGAAATTTGAACTGTCATCATTCTAATATTTCCTAACAAAACTGAAGTAGTAAATATGTTGACATGAACATTTTTTATCTTATATTATGTCTATGTTATGTACCCATCATGTGACTGATTTTTTTTTCTGGAACCATATTAGCAAAAGAGAAATATCCAAAATTAAACTTGGATTTACTCTTCCCACCAGCTGTTTCCCTCATCTACTCTCTAGTGTTATTGTTTTTTAACTTCATACGTCTCTTCCCCACAGATTACTTAAAAAAGTAATAGTACAGATAGTGGACACTAGTGTATTTGAGTTAATTTGCTAATTGCAGTTGTCTAGCCTGCGGTCAACTAGCCAGCTGAGACCTATACTCTTAAGTACCGTGTCTTCTTCTAAGAGGTGCTGTAGAAGTTCAGAAGAGAGTTAGACCACAGTGAGATTGGTTACTGAAACAATACATGAACTATGTCTTAAAGGAATCTTAGGTAGCAAACAAATGAAGGGGAAGTCCAGGCAAAATAATCACTTTGATTATTAAAAACTCCCTAGATCCCAGTGGATCTCTGATTACTTAGCTTGGCATGCTGGGCCTTCATAATTTGGCTCTGACTTTCCTCCCTGCCCTCATCTTCCATCCCTTGACACTGCTATCTTGGATCATTTTGCTTCTTTCCGAAGGACATCCTTTAGTGTTCATTTAGTGAAGGTTTGTTGGTATGAACTCTCTCGATTTTTGTGTATCTGGAAGTAACTAAGTAGCTATTTTACTCTGTCTTTTTAAAAAAAATTTTATTTTTGACGTATAACATGCGTACAGAAAAACGCCCAATTCAAATGCACAGCTCACTAAATTTTCACAAGTGAACACTTCTCTGTGACCATCAGCTAAATCAAGAAACAGGGTAGTCTCCTTCGTGTCCTCTTTCTAGTTACTGCCAGCTTCCAAAGTTAATCAATACCTTGACTTCCAACATAAAAATTAGTATTGTTCTTTTTCTGAACTCCATGGAATAAAATAATACACTGGTGTCCTTTTGTGTGTGGCTTCTTTTGATTTTCCAAAGTGGTTGTTATCAATTTATACACCCACAGGCAGTGTTTAAGTCTTTCAGTTACTCCACTTTCTCATCAGCACTTGACACTGTCAGTTTTTTTAGTTTTAGTCATTCTTTTGAGTGTATAGTAGTATCTCATTGTGGTTTTAATTTGAATTTTCCCTGATGACTAGAGATGTAGAACATCATTTCATATGATTAATGGCTGGTTAGTTATTTTCTTCTGTGAAATACCAGTTTGAAGCTTCTGCCCTTTTTTTTTTTTTTTTTTTAAACTATACGCGGGCCTGTCACTGTTGTGGTCTCTCCTGCTGTGGAGCACAGGCTCCGGACGCGCAGGCTCAGCGGCCATGGCTCATGGGCCCAGCCGCTCCGCGGCATGTGGGATCTTCCCGGACCGGGGCACGAACCTGTGTCCCCTGCATCGGCAGGCAGACTCTCAACCACTACGCCGCAAGGGAAGCCCTGCATTTTTTTTTTTTAATTGAGTTGTTCCTCTTTTTTTCTAATTGAGTTGTAGGGGTTCTTTATATATTCTAACCACAAGCTTTTTGTCACTTACATGTGTTGCAAATATCTTTTCCATTTAAGTATCTTTTCCATTCTATTGTCTTGCCTTTTCATTCTTTTAAGGTATCTTTTGATGAATAGAAGTTTTCATTTTACTGTAGTCCAGTTTAATAAGCTCTTCCTTTATGGTTAGTACTTTCTGAATCCTGTGAAAAAAAAGTAAGAAAAGACTTTTTTTAACAGGATTCAGAAAGTCTTCATTTCATGAAGACACTCTTTTATATTATCTTCTAGGAATTTTATTATTTTACTTTCACATTTCCACCTGGAATTGACTTTTCTTCAATACAAGGTGGGGGGAATTTCATTTTTATTTAGTTCTTTATTGAATTTGCCTAATCACTTTGTTAGTCTCTTGTTGCCCGCTCATTGAAAAAAAAATCAACTTTTATTTCCTTAAACATGTATAATTATTTTATAACCATGTGTAGTATATTTTTTAATAGTATAAGGTAGAGGTTAAGAATGTGGCCTCAGGACTAGACTGCTTATATTCAGACCTCTCTGTTAAAAACCATTAATTCAAAATTTATTAAGCATCTGTGTGTCAGTCCCTAGGTGCTGGGGATATCACTGCAAATAAAACAGACAAAAGTCTCTGCCTTTGTGTGTGGTGAGGGGGGAGACAGACAATAATAAAAATGAATGAACAGAATATATATTTTATTAAATAAGGATATGTGTTTGGATTAAATAGCAAAGGGGAGTAGAGTGTTACAGGGGATGAAGGTTGAAATAGGGTAGTCAGGGAAGCCTTCACTGAAGAGGTGACATTTGGGTGAAGACTTGGAGTTGAGGGAGCAAGTCTTGATATCCTGGGGGAAGAACATTTTAGGAAGATGTAACAGCAATGGGTAAAGTTCCTGAGGCAGGGTTGTGCCTTGCGTATTTGAGTAACAGCAAGTCAGTGTGGTTGGAACAGAAGTGAGGGCGTAATAGATGATGAGGTCAGAGAGGTAACAAGAGCCATAGAAGGATTTTGAGCGTGGGAGTGACATGATCTATGTTTAAAACCATCATTTTGGCTATTGTGTTTATAATACTAGATTGTAGTGAGGGTGTGGGCGTGAGGGGTTAGGAGCTTGATGCAATAATTTAGGTTACTGTTTGGTTGGACTAGATAGTGAGAAGTAATTGGGGTCTCTGTATCTTTTACAGATAGAGCCAGTAAGATTTGCTGATTGATTAGATGTGGGGAGTGACAGAAATGGGAGTCAAGGATGGCTCCAGGGTTTTTGGCTTGACCTTCATGGAAAGGAGAGCATTTCCATTAACTGAGATGGGGAAAGCTGTGTAAGGAATATGTATGCAAAAAGGGTAAGGAGTTCAGTTTTTGACCTGTTAAGTTTGAAATGCCTATGATACATTTCATGTATATGATGAGTAAGCAGTTAGAGGAGTCTGAACTTTCAGAGGGAGTTTTTTGGTGGAAGGTTCAGCTGAGAAAGTGTACACTGGCATGTGCCAACTACTTATCTTGTGGACATTGTTACTTAATTGATTCTCCTGAGTTTTACTGGTGATTTAGGCACTGCCCTACTTCTCCAGAGCCAAGATTTGTATACAAATTGGAGTCTTTCCCAAATAGTCACTTCTCAAGAGGTGTAAAGGTTCTCTTGTTCTTTGTAATCATTGCCTCTAAGCTTGTAATACCCCAGAACCATTCCTGTTTTTTGCAGCTTTTGGGTTATGGCTGTCCCTCAATCTGATTCATTATATTGATATTTTCTTTCAGGGATTCCTTAACATTTCTTGTCTGTTCGTGGCGTTCTTATCTGTTTTTCTTGTCCTTTATGGCTTTAAAAAATATCTTTCTATTATTTTCAAGAATTTAAGAGAAGAAATGGTGAGATAGTGTGTGTGCTTAGTCTGCAGTTTTGATCTAGTCTTCTTGTTTATAATAAAAATAATGTTTATGAAAAAGTGACAAAATACATAGTGATAAAAATGACATCACCCCTATTTGCATAGTGACTATTTTGGTTTATTTCTTCTACTTTTTTCCAAAATATTAAGATAAATTTATCTATCTAGCACCTATATTACATAGAAGGCATTTTTTTCATATAATTATAAGCTGCACAGTTGGGATTTCACTTTCCAAGAAAATTTTCTGAGACCTGCTCTTTGGTGACCCTCACTTGGCCTCTCTACATTCACAGTAAGTGTAGCTATTCAACCATTTAATCTACTGCTGTGGCTTGACTAGAAGGCTGACTGAGTAAGGACATGTAAGCTGGAAAAATGGTCTGTTATCCTTGCATCCAGAGTACATCTCTGTTATATAGGATAGGGATAGTTGTCTCCCTAGGAGGATTAGAGTTAATGTGTTGTTTCTTTTTTCAAGATATTTTATTGTCAATTTAAAATTAAATGATTATTATGTTTTCTCTCACCTATAGTTCACTTAGCAGCCATGGAAGGACACCTTCACTGTTTTAAATTCCTACTCAGTAGAATGAGCAGTGCCTCCCAAGCTTTGAAAGCCTTCAATGATAATGGAGAAAATGTATTGGACCTAGCCCAGAGGTTCTTTAAGCAGAACATTTTACAGTTTATCCAGGGGGCTGAGTATGAAGGAAATGATCCAAAAGATCAAGAAAGTAAGTAATAAACCTGAAGTGTTTTAGCATTTAATAAGTAGAATAAATGGAGGAGGAAAAGAAAGGAGTTATAAGACATGTTATATTAAAATATGTTATGTATCATTGTCCACACATTCATCCAGATTCTCTTCTTTGTATGAAATATTTTAAGCAGAAATATAGAGAGATTAATGTAATATAATGAACACTTCTTTTTTTTTAACATCTTTATTGGAGTATAATTGCTTTACAATGGTGTGTTAGTTTATGCTTTATAACAAAGTGAATAAGCTATACATATACATATATCTCCATATCCCCTCCCTTTTGCGTCTCCCTCCCACCCTCCCTATCCCACCCCTCTAGGTGGACACAAAGCACCGAGCTAATCTTCCTGTGCTATGCGGCTGATTCCCACTAGCTATCTGTTTTACATTTGGTAGTGTATATATGTCCATGCCACTCTCTCACTTCATCCCAGCTTACCCTTACCCCTCCCCATGTCCTCAAGGCTGTTCTCTATGTCTGCGTCTTTATTCCTGTCCTGCCCCTAGATTATTCAGAACCATTTTTTTTTAGATTACATATATATATGTTAGCATACACTATTTGTTTTTCTCTTTCTGACTTACTACACTCTGTATGACAGTCTCTAGGTCCATCCACCTCACTACAAATAACTCAATTTCATTTCTTTTTATGGCTGAGTAATATTCCATTGTATATATGTGCCACATCTTCTTTATCCATTCATCTGTTGACGGGCACTTAGGTTGCTTCCATGTCCCGGCCATTGTAAATAGTGCTGCAATGAACATTGTGGTACATGGCACATTTTGAATTATGGTTTTCTCAGGGTAAATGCCCAGTAGTGGGATTGCTGGGTCATATGGTAGTTCTATTTTTAGTTTTTTAAGGAACCTCCATACTGTTCTCCATAGTGGCTGTATCAGTTTACATTCCCACCAACAGCGCAAGAGTGTTCCCTTTTCTCCACACCCTCTCCAGCATTTATTGTTTGTAGATTTGATTTGCATTTCTCTAATGATTAGTGATGTTGAGCATCCTTTCATGTGTTTGTTGGCAATCTGTATACCTTATTTGGAGAAATGTCTATTTAGGTCTTCTGCCCATTTTTGGATTGGGTTGTTTGGTTTTTTGATACTGAGCTGCATGAGCTGCTTATAAATTTTGGAGATTAATCTTTTGTCAGTTGCTTCATTTGAAAATATTTTCTCCCATTCTGAGGGCTGTCGTTCGTCTTGTTTATGGTTTCCTTTGCTGTGCAAAAGCTTTTAAGTTTCATTAGGTCCCATTTGTTTAGTTTTGTTTTTATTTCCATTTCTCTAGGAGGTGAGTCAAAAAGGATCTTGCTGTGATTTACATCATAGAGTATTCTGCCTGTGTTTTCCTCTAAGAGTTTTATAGTATCTGGCCTTATATTTAGGTCTTTAATCCATTTTGAGTTTATTTTTGTGTATGGTGTTAGGGAGTGTTCTAATATCATTCTTTTGCATGTAGCTGTTGAGTTTTCCCAGCACCACTTATTGAAGAGGCTGTCTTTTCTCCATTGTACATTATTGCCACCTTTATCAAAGATAAGGTGACCATATGTGCATGGGTTTATCTCTGGGCTTTCTGTCCTGTTCCACTGATACATATTTTTCTTTTTGTGTCAGTACCATGCTGTCTTGATTACTGTAGCTTTTTAGTATAGTCTGAAGTCCGGGAGCCTGATTCCTTCAGCTCCATTTTTCTTTCTCAAGACTGCTTTGGCTCTTTGGGGTCTTTTGTGTTTCAATACAAATTGTGAGATTTTTTGTTCTAGTTCTGTGAAAAATGCCATTGGTAGTTTGATAGGGATTGCATTGAATCTGTAGATTGCTTTGGGTAGTATAGTCATTTGACAATGTTGATTCTTCCAATCCAAGAACATGGTATATCTCTCCATCTGTTTGTGTAATCTTTAATTTCTTTCATCATTGCCTTATAGTTTTCAGCATACAGGTCTTTTATCTCATTAGGTAGGTTTATTCCTAGGTATTTCATTCTTTTTATTGTAGTGGTAAATGGGATTGTTTCCTTAATTTCTCTTTCAGATTTTTTGTCATTAGTGTATAGGAATGCAAGAGATTTCTGTGCTTTAATTTTTTATCCTACTACTGTACCAAATTCATTGATTAGCTCTAGTAGTTTTCTGGTAGCATCTTTAGGATTCTCTATGTATAGTATCATGTCATCTGCAAACAGTGGCAGTTTTACTTCTTTTCCGATTTGGATTCCTTTTATTTCTTTTTCTTCTCTGATTGCTGTGGCTAAAACTTCCAAAACTTGGTTGAATAGTAGTGGTGAGAGTGGGCAACCTTTTCTTCTTCCTGATCTTAGTGGAAATGGTTTCAGTTTTTCACCATTGAGGATGATGTTGGCTGTGGGTTTGTCATATATGGCCTTTATTATGTTGAGGTAAGTTCTGTCTGTGCCTACTTTCTGGAGGGTTTTTATCATAAATGGGTGTTGAATTTTGTCAAAAGCTTTCTATGCGTCTACTGAGATGATCATATGGTTTATATCCTTCAGTTTGTTAATATGGTGTATCACATTGATTGATTTGCGTATATTGAAGAATCCTGGCATTCCTTTTATTTTTGTTTTTATCTCCATTACTCTAGGAGATGGGTCAAGAAGGATCTTGCTGTGATTTATGTCATAGAGTGTTCTGCCTATGTTTTCCTCTAAGAGTTTGATAGTTTCTGGCCTTACATTTAGGTCTTTAATCCATTTTGAGCTTATTTTTGTGTATGGTGTTAGGGAGTGATCTAATCTCATACTTTTACATGTACCTGTCCAGTTTTCCCAGCACCACTTATTGAAGGGGCTGTCCTTTCTCCACTGTATATTCCTGCCACCTTTATCAAAGATAAGGTGACCATATGTGCATGGGTTTATCTCTGGGCTTTCTATCCTATTCCATTGATCTATCTTTCTGTTTTTGTGCCAGTACCATACTGTCTTGATTACTGTAGCTTTGTAGTATAGTCTGAAGTCAGGCAGCCTGATTCCTCCAGCTCCATTTTTTGTTCTCAAGATTGCTTTGGCTATTCGGGGTCTTTTGTGTTTCCATACAAATTGTGAAATTTTTTGTTCTAGTTCTGTGAAAAATGCCAGTGGTAGTTTGATAGGGATTGCATTGAATCTATAGATTGCTTTGGGAAGTAGAGTCATTTTCACAATGTTGATTCTTCCAATCCAAGAACATGGTATATCTCTCCATCTGTTTGTATCATCTTTAATTTCTTTCATCAGTGTCTTATAATTTTCTGCATACAGGTCTTTTGTCTCCTTAGGTAGGTTTATTCCTAGATATTTTATTCTTTTTGTTGCAATGGTAAATGGGAGTGTTTTCTTGATTTCACTTTCAGATTTTTCATCGTTAGTATATAGGAATGCCAGAGATTTCTGTGCATTAATTTTGTATCCTGCTACTTTACCAAATTCATTGATTAGCTCTAGTAGTTTTCTGGTAGCATCTTTAGGATTCTCTATGTATAGTATCATGTCATCTGCAAACAGTGACAGCTTTACTTCTTCTTTTCCGATTTGGATTCCTTTTATTTCTTTTTCTTCTCTGATTGCTGTGGCTAAAACTTCCAAAACTTGGTTGAATAGTAGTGGTGAGAGTGGGCAACCTTTTCTTCTTCCTGATCTTAGTGGAAATGGTTTCAGTTTTTCACCATTGAGGATGATGTTGGCTGTGGGTTTGTCATATATGGCCTTTATTATGTTGAGGTAAGTTCTGTCTGTGCCTACTTTCTGGAGGGTTTTTATCATAAATGGGTGTTGAATTTTGTCAAAAGCTTTCTCTGCATCTATTGAGATGATCATATGGTTTTTCTCCTTCAGTTTGTTAATATGGTTTATCACAGGGATTGATTTGTGTATGTTGAAGAATCCTTGCATTCCTGGGGTAAACCCCACTTGATCATGGTGTATAATCCTTTTAATGTGCTGTTGGATTCTGTTGGCTAGTATTTTGTTGAGGATTTTTCCATCTATGTTCATCAGTGATACTGGCCTGTAGTTTTCTTTCTTTGTGACATCTTTGTCTGGTTTTGGTATGAGGGTGATGGTGGTCTCGTAGAATGAGTTTGGGAGTGTACCTCCCTCTGGTATATTTTGGAAGAGTTTGATAAGGATAGGTGTTAGCTCTTCTCTAAATGTTTGATAGAATGTTCCTGTGAAGCCATCTGGTCCTGGGCTTTTGTTTGTTGGGAGATTTTTTTTTTTTTTTTCCGGTACACAGGCCTCTCACTGATGTGGCCTCTACCATTGCAGAGCACAGGCTCCGGATGTGCAGGCTCAGCAGCCATGGCTCACGGGCCCAGCCACTCCACGGCATGTGGGATCTTCCCGGACCGGGGCACGAACCCATGTCCCCTGCATCAGCAGGCGGACTCTGAACCACTGCGCCATCAGGGAAGCCCTGTTGGAAGATTTTTTTTATCAGAGTTTCGATTTTAGTGCTTATGATTGGTCTGTTTATGTTTTCTATTTCTTCCTGGTTCAGTGTCAGAGGGTTTTGCTTTTCTTAGAATTTGTCCATTTCTTCCAGGTTGTCGATCTTATTGGCATATAGTTGCTTGTAGTAATCTCTCATGGTCCTTTGTATTTCTGCAGTGTCAGTTGTTATTTCTCCTTTTTCATTTCTAAGTATATTGATTTGAGTCTTCTCCCTCCCTTTTTTTCTTTATGAGTCTGGCTAATGGTTTATCTATTTTGTTTATCTTCTCTAAGAACCAGCTTTTAATTTTATTGATCTTTGCTATCGTTTCCTTCATTTCTTTTTCATTTATTTCTGATCTGATCTTTATGATTTCTTTCCTTCTGCTAACTGTGGGGTTTTTTGGTTCTTCTTTCTCTAATTGCTTTAGGTGTAAGGTTAGGTTGTTTATTTGAGATTTTTCTTGTTTCTTGAGGTAGGATTGTATTGCATAAACTTCCCTCTTAGAACTGCTTTTGCTACATCCCATAGGTTTTGGGTCATCGTATTTTCATTGTCATTTGTTTCTAAGTATTTTTTGATTTCCTCTTTGATTTCTTCAGTGATCTCTTCATTTTTAAGTAGTGTATTGTTTAGCCTCCATGTGTTTGTATTTTTTACAGATCTTTTCCTGTAATTGATATCTAGTCTCATAGCATTGTGGTTGGAAAAGATACTTGTTACAATTTCCATTTTCTTATATTTACCAAGGCTTGATTTTTGACCCAGGATATGATTTATCCTGGAGAATGTGCCATGAGCACTTGAGAAGAAAGTGTATTCTGTTATTTTTGGATGGAATGTCCTATAAATATCAATTAAGTCCATCTTGTTTAATGTATCATTTAAAGCTTGTGTTTCCTTATTTATTTTCATTTTGGATGATCTTTCCATTGGTGAAAGTGGGGTGTTAAAGTCCCCTATTATGATTGTGTTAATGTCAATTTCCCCTTTTATGGCTGGTAGCACTTCCCTTATGTATTGAGGTGCCCCTATGTTGGGTGCATAAATATTTACAGTTGTTATATCTTCTTGGATTGATTCCTTGATCATTATGAAGTGTCCTTCTTTGTCTCTTGTAATAGTCTTTATTTTAAAGTCTATTTTGTCTGATATGAGAGTTGCTACTCCAGCTTTCTTTTGATTTCCATTTGCATGGAATATCTTTTTCCATCCCCTCACTTTCAGTCTGTATGTGTCCCTAGGTCTGAAGTGGGTCTCTTGTAGACACCATATATATGGGTCTTGTTTTTGTATCCATTCAGCCAGTCTATGTCTTTTGGTTGGAACAGTTAATCCATTTACATTTATGGTAGTTATTGATATGTATGTTCCTATTACCATTTTCTTAATTGTTTTGGGTTTGTTATTGTAAGTCTTTTCCTTCTCTTGTGTTTCCTGCCTAGAGAAGTTCCTTTAGCATTTGTTGTAAAGCTGGTTTGGTGGTACTGAATTCTCTTTAGATTTTGCTTCTCTGTAAAGGTTTTAATTTCTCCGTTGAATCTGAATGAGATCCTTGCTGGGTATTTTTCCCTTTCATCACTTTAAGTATGTCCTGCCACTCCCTTCTGGCTTGCAGAGTTTCTTCTGAAAGATCAGCTGTTAACCTTCTGGGGATTCCCTTGTATGTTATTTGTTGCTTTTGCCTTGCTGCTTTTAATACTTTTTCTTTGTATTTAATTTCTGATAGTTTGATTAATATGTGTCTTGGGCACACGTGTCTTGGCGTGTTTCTCCTTGGATTTATCCTGTATGGGACTCTCTGCGCTTCCTGGACTTCATTCACTATTTCCTTTCCCATATTAGGGAAATTTTCAACTATACAATTATAATCTCCTCAGATATTTTCTCAGTCCCTTTTTTTTTTCCTCTTCTTCTACTGGGACCCCTGTAATTCGAATGTTGATGCGTTTAATGTTGTCCCAGAGGTCTCTGAGACTGTCCTCAATTCTTTTCATTCTTTTTTCTTTATTCTGCTCTGCGGTAGTTATTTCCACTATTTTATCTTCCAGGTCACTTATCTGTTCTTCTGCCTCAGTTATTCTGCTATTGATTCCTTCTAGAGAATTTTAAATTTCATTTATTGTGTTGTTCATCATTGTTTATTTGCTCTTTAGTTCTTCTAGTTTCTTGTTAAACGTTTCTTATATTTTCTCCATTCTATTTCCAAGATTTTACATCATCTTTACTGTCATTACTCTGAATTATTTTTCAGGTAGGCTGCCTATTTCCTCTTCATTTGTTTGGTTTGGTGGGTTTTTACCTTGCTCCTTCATCTGCTGCATATTTCTCTGTCTTCTCATTTTGTTTAACTTACTATGTTTGGGGTCTCCTTTTCATAGGCTTAAGGTTCGTAGTTCCTGTTGTTTTTGGTGTCTGCCCCCAGTGGGTGAGGTTGGTTCAGTGGGTTGTGTAGGCTTCCTGGTGGAGGGGTCTGGTGCCTGTGTTCTAGTGGGTCGGACTGGATCTTGTCTTTCTGGTGGGCAGGACCGCTTCTGGTGGTGTGTTTTGGGGTGTCTGTGACCTTATGATTTTAAGGCAGCCTCTCTGCTAATGGGTGGGGTTGTGTTCCTGTCTTACTAGTTTTTTGGCATAAGATGTCCACCACTGTAGCTTGCTGGTTGTTGAGTGGAGCTGGATCTTAGCGTTGAGATGGAGATCTCTGGAAGAGCTTTTGCTGTTTGATATTACTTGGGGCTGGGAGGTCTCTGGCTCTCCCACCTCAGAGGCTCAGGCCTGACACCCGGCCGGAGCACCAAGACTCTGTCAACCACACAGCTCAGAAGAAAAGGGAGAAAAAGAAAGAAAGAAAAGTAAATAAATAAATAAATTTATTAAAAAATATAAAATATTATTAATAATAAAAAATTAAGAAATAAAGTAAATAAATAGAAAAGAAAGGAAGAAAGAAGAGAGCAACCAAACCAAAAAACAAATCCACCAATGATAAGAAGTGCTAAAAACTATACAAAAAAAAAGGGGGGGGGACAGATAGAACCCTAGGACAAATGGCAGAAGCAAAGCTATACAGACAAAATCACATGAAGAAGCATACACATACACACTCACAAAAAGAGAAAAAGGAAAAATAAAAAACATATATTAAAAAAAGCAATCAAATCAATAAACCTATCAATAATAATAAGCTCTAAATACTAAACTAAGATAAACATAAAACAAGAAAGAAATTAGTTGCAGAAAGCACACCCCAAGTCTACAGTTGTTCCCAAAGTCCACCGTCTCAATTTTGGGATAATTTGTTGTTTATTCAGGTATTCCACAGATGCAGGGTACATCAAGTTGATTGTGGAGATTTAATCCACTGCTCCTGAGGCTGCTGGGAGAAATTTCGCTTTCTCTTTGTTGGCACAGCTCCTGGGGTTCAGCTTTGGATTTGGCCCTGCCTCAGTGTGTAGGTCGCCTGAGGGCGTCTGTTCCCCACCCAGACAGGAGGGGGTTAAAGGTGCCCCTGATTAGGGGGCTCTGGCTCACTCAGGCCAGGGGGAGGGAGGGGAATGCAGGGCGAGTCTGCTGCGGCAGAGGCTGTCGTGACATGGCAACAGCCTGAGGCGTGCCGTGTGTTCTCCCAGGGAAGTTGTCCCTGGATCAGAGGACCCTGGCAGTAGCGGGCTGCACAGGCTCCCGGGAGGGAAGCTGTGGATAGTGACCTGTGCTTGCACACAGGCATCTTGGTGGCTGCAGTAGCAGCCTTAGCGTTTCATGCCCATCTCTGGTGTCCATTCTGATAGTCACGGCTTGTGCCCGTCTCTGGAGCTCGTTTTGGTGGTGCTCTGAATCCCCTCTCTTCGCGCACCCCGAAACAATGGTCTCTTGCCTCTTAGGCAGGTCCAGGCTTTTTCCTGGACTCCCTCCTGGCTAGCTGTGGCGCGCTAGCCCCCTTCAGGCTGTGTTCACGCAGCCAACCCCAGTCCTCTCCCTGGGATCTGACCGAAGCTGGAGCCTTACTTCCCAGCCCCCACCCGCCCCAGCGGGTGAGCAGACAAGCCTCTCGGGCTGGTGAGCGCCGGTCGGCCCCGATCCTCTGTGCGGGAATCTCTCCGCTTTGCCCTCCGCGCCCCTGCGGCTGCGCTCTCCTCCGCGGCTCCGAAGCTTCCTCCCCACCCTCCCCGCCCCCATCTCCGCCCGTGAAGGGGCTTCCTAGTGTGTGGAAACTTTTCCTCCTTCACAGCTCCCTCCCACTGGTGCAGGTCCCGTCCCTATTCTTTTTTCTCTGTTTTTTCTTTTGCCCTACCCACGTATGTGGGGAGTGTCTTGCCTTTTAGGAAGTCTGAGGTCTTCTGCCAGAGTTCAGTAGGTGTTCTGTAGGAGTTTTTCCACGTGTAGATGTATTTTCGATGTATTTGTGGGGAGGAAGGTGATCTCCACATCTTACTCCTCTGCCATCTTGAGGATCTTCAATGAACACTCTTTATACCACTAGATTTAAGAATAAAATATTATAGATAAGATACACTTGAAGCTTCCTGGTTCTCTCTCCTTAATACCATTCATTTCCTTTTCTCCCTCCTCAGAGGTAACCATTATTTTGGATTTATAATTCCATTCTATGGTTTTATATTTAGTATATATATACTCACAAAAATTTGCAGTATCATTTTGTGTATTTTTAGATTAAGAGACTAAACTGTTATATCTAATAAGAAATTCTAAAATTCAGCAGCTTAAATTATATAGAAGTTTATTTCTTTTATATAATAGCCCTGGCTGGAGAGTGCATCTGTCCTATGTAGTCATTCAGGGACCTGTTATCTTCCTAACTAGCTCTCTCTAGTTGTTGCTAATCCAGCAGGAGGTGGGGAGAGAACAAGAGTATAAGCTAGGATTTTTTTTTTTTTTTTTGCGGTACACGGGCCTCTCACTGTTGCGGCCTCTACCCTTGCGGAGCACAGGCTCCGGACGCGCAGGCTCAGTGGCCATGGCTCACGGGCCCAGCTGCTCTGCGGCATGTGGGATCTTCCCGGACCAGGGCACGAACCTGTGTCCACTTCATCGGCAGGCGGACTCTCAACCACTGCGCCACCAGGGAAGCCCTAAGCTAGGATTTTTAAGGTCTAATTTGCAGTCATCACTTTTGCTAACATTCTATTGGCAAGAGTTTAGTCACATGGCCACACCCAGCTGCAAGGAAGCCTGGTTAATTTAGTACCCAGCTGAGAGGCCTCAGCTCAGATGCAGCTCTTGTTACTGTGGAAGGAAGGGGATTTTAGTGGACAACTAGAAGTCTTTGAAACTTCTTTTAAAACTTTATAAAAATGGCATGAAACAGTAATGTATACTCCTCTCTAACTTTATTTTTTCACAAAATGTTATGATTTTTGAGGTTTATTAGACAGATAGATGTATTCTAGTTTATTCTTTTAAATTGTTTGTGGTATTGCATTTAATAAAAAACACTGTTTATCCATTCTCCGATTTGACATTTAGATTGTTTACAGTTTTCAGAATTACAATCAAGGTGGTAATGGATATTCTTGTATGTGTCCTTGTTTACATGCACAAGATGTTCTTTAGAGAAGTGCTTCCCTACCCTTTTCACACTTTGCCCACATAGAAAATGATATTTGTATGGCACACTGGTACTGTTGGGTGAGGCTTCTTGAGGTACTGCCTATCTTCTCTGAAGATTGAGAGTTAAGAGCTCTGCCTTGGTAAATAGTTGGGAAACTCTACTTTAGGTTTTGCTTGGTGGGATAGGCCCATTTTCAGTATAAGTAGTTATAAATGCTGCATTCTTTATCAGAATGGTTGTAGTAATTTACACTCTCATCAGCAATGTTTGGTGAGAATTTAGAGAAACAGTATTCAGTATTGTCAGATGTAAAAATTTTTGCCACTTAGTTGGGTATGAAGAGGTTTAACTTGTGTTTTGATTTGCATTTTTTTGGATTACAAATGAGGCTGAACATTGTTTAGTAAAGTTATTGGCTATTCTAGTTTTCTACTGAATTGCCTGTAAAATTGTGTTCTTTGTCCTTTTCTAAATAATTTGATCTCTTTTATATGGTTCTGATACCAATCATTTATTAATTTTATCTGATATAGATATTTTCTCTCACACTGTGGCTTGTTTTTTCACAAATGATATCCTTATTTAAAAAAAGCAACTTTATTAAGGTATGATTTACATAAAATAAACTGTATTGATTTAAAGTATGCAGTTCATCTCAAATGTTTTTTCATACCCTCTTGCATTTCATCCCTCTTTTCACCCTGGCCGCACACAGCCACTGATTTGTTTTCTGTCACTATAGATTAGTTTGGGTTTTCTAATGGAAATGGATTTCTAATGTGTTTCTCTAATCTTTTGAGATTCATTTGTGTTGTGTATATTAGTATTTCGTTACTCTTTATTGCTGAATAGTACTCCATTGTATGGATGCATATTTTGTTTATGCATTCTGTCTTATTGGTAGGTCTCTTTGCCAGTACTACAGAGTGTTTTTTTTTTTTTTGAAAGAGAGGAAGCAAGCTCTCTTGTGTCTCTCTTTTTTAAAAAAAAATAAATTTATTTATTTTATTTTTGGTCGCATTGGGTCTTCGTTGCTGCACCTGGGCTTTCTCTGGTTGCGGTGAGTGGGGGCTACCCTACTGTTGGTTGCAGTGCGCGGGCTTCTCATTGCAGTGGCTTCTCTTGTTGCGAAGCACAGGCTCTAGGTGCACAGGCTTCAGTAGTTGTGGTTCGTGGGTTCTAGAGTGCAGGCTCAGTAGTTGTGGCGCACTGGCTTAGTTGCTCTGCGGTGTGTGGGATCTTCCCGGACCAGGGCTCGAACCCATGTCCCCTGCATTGGCAGGAGGATTCTTAACCACTGCACCACCAGGGAAGCCTAGTACTACACAGTTTTGATTACTGTAGCTTTATAGTAAGACTTACAGTCAGGTATTATAAGTCTCCAACTTTGTTCTTTTTAAAATACTCCTTGGGTATTCTAGGTTGTTTCCTTGCCATATATAGAAATGAGAATAGCTACCTCAGGGTCGTTGAGAGGGTTAAATGAGGCAATCCTTACAAGTGCTTACTACCATGCTTGGCATTCAGTAAGGGCTCAGTATATGTCATTGTTATCTTAAAAACATTTTATTAAGTATTTACTATGTGCTAGGCACTAGGTCAGGTGTATTCACACCTGTCTATGTCTATGTTTATGTATAGATACACACATATACTTTATCTCCTTCCAGTTTCTTTTGCTTTCTTCACTTGTAAACAGGGAGGGAGTGGTCTGTGCAAATGTAGGACTTGAGACCAAGTATGTCTTTATACAAAGGGTTGAAAATGACCATCTCCTTGTGTTTTGTGGTGGCCTGAGAGAAACAGGGAAGATGGCAAGAATAGTTCTGGTACCATATATTCCTGGCATGTTTGAGATCCTGAAGGATGGAAAGGCTACACAGTTAATAATAATCTTATTTTATGATTCTCTTTTTATTACTTGTCATTGCATCAGCTGAACTAATTCCAATATAACATTCTCATACTTGAGTTAATACTGAAACCTGAAATGTGTGACTGATTAAGGCAGGGAAAAGGAATGAATTCCTATGTTTCCTGAAATGCTGAATTTTTTATTCATAGCTTTAGCATTTCCAGGTCATGTGGCTGCCTTTAAGGGTGATTTGGAAATGCTTAAGAAATTAATAGAAGATGGAGTAATCAATATTAATGAACGTGATAATAATGGATCAACTCTTATGCATAAAGGTAAGTTATGATTCCTGCTTCATCTTCAGTTCTGACACAATTGCTGTTGAGTTATTTAGCTTTTATTTTTCATTTATTTATTAAAAAAATGTATTTATTATTTATTTTTGGCTGTGTTGGGTCTTTGCTGCTGCGCACTGGCTTTCTCTAGTTGGGGCGAGCAGGGGCTACTCTTTGTTTTGGTGCGCGGGCTTCTCATTGCAGTGGCTTCTCTTGTTGTGGAGCATGGGCTCTAAGCACACGGGCTTCAGTAGTTGTGGCACATGGTAGTTGCTCCGACACAATTGCTGTTGAGTTATTTAGCTTTTATTTTTCATTTATTTATTAAAAAAATGTATTTATTATTTATTTTTGGCTGTGTTGGGTCTTTGCTGCTGCGCACTGGCTTTCTCTAGTTGGGGCGAGCAGGGGCTACTCTTTGTTTTGGTGCGCGGGCTTCTCATTGCAGTGGCTTCTCTTGTTGTGGAGCATGGGCTCTAAGCACACGGGCTTCAGTAGTTGTGGCACATGGGCTTAGTTGCTCCATGGCATGTGGGATCTTCCTGGACCAGGGCTCGGACCCGTGTCCCCTGCATTGGCAGGCGGATTCTTAACCACTGCACCACCAGGGAAGTCCCCCCTCAGGTTTCTTGACTAAGGTTACACAGCTAGTAAGAGCAAAGCTGAGGTTTCATTCATTTTTTTCCATTCATTTATTCATCAACTCTATAGACATTTATTGAGTGTCTTTATACACCAGCCACTTGCTAAGTTCTGTCCTGTCCTCCAATCTGTTGTTTAGTGGACCTAAACTCAGATCTTTTTAGACTGAGTTTCCCCCCAACAGTTTCCCTGCATTTTGAGATGGACCTAGAAGGAGGGTAGAAATTAGATGATCATATGATTGAGTGATGGGTAGTAGGTGAGAAGACACATAAGCAGAGTTGTGGAGGTGAAAATTAATATTGAGTGCATGTGTTTTAAGGAAAGGTGGTGAACAGTTTAGGTAATCAGTGAGGGGCCCTGAACATTTTGAGTTATGAGGGTCAGAGGAATAAGCTATTTATACAAGATGGCAAAAGATTTTCAAAGTCTTTCACATTCACACAGATTGCACTTACATTTGGCCTGGTACAAGATTGGTCAGGAGCTATGAATACAGTAGATGAGCACTGGATAAGGATTAGAAAAAACCTAGATTATAGTTTCAAATCCATTACTTACTGGCTGTATGATGTTAAATAGTCTCTTTGAGCTTCAGCGTCTATATCTGTATGTAAAGCTCTCTGCATAGGGGCTGAGTACAGCAGATACTTGATTAAATATTTGTCTAATGAATGAATAAATGAAATAGAGAAAATAACATCTGGCCAACCTACTTCTGTTGGTTATTGTAAGGATTAGTATTTACAAAAATACTCTGCAGTGGTACTGTCCAAAATTTTAGCAAATTGTTCTAATAACTAACTTTTTTGTGTGTACATTTTGTTTTGTTTTTACAGCTGCTGGGCAAGGCCACATAGAGTGTTTGCAGTGGCTAATTAAAATGGGAGCAGACAGTAATATTACCAACAAAGCAAGGGAGAAACCCAGGGATGTGGCTAAGAGGTATCCCTATCTGCTTTGCTTCTTTCTTTTGTTTTTAAAGTTTTGCATTTACTGTCCTAAACTCATAAATCTCTGAAGATTTCTGGATTATAGGACTCAGTCAAATGCTGATGGAGTGATAATTTTCAAGCTGAATTGACATTTGACAACATATCAGCTCTTCTCTCTAAAGCAGTGATTCTCAGCTGGGAGGTAGTAGTCCCCCTTCTCGGGGGGTGTGCATTTGGAAATGTAGGGAGGGGGTTGTCACAGTGATGGAGACCATCACTAATGTTTCATGAGGTCAGGTCCAGGAATGCCAGACATTCTACAGTGCTCAGAACAGTAGTGTACAACAAAGAATTGTCCCACCCAAATGCTGGTACCTGTTGAGAAATGCTGTGTGATAAAAAGGAGTAATCAAAAGGAGTCACACGGATTTTGAAACAAATTTCAATATTTATATTTGAATTAAATGTAACACCTATTATTGAACACCTCCAGCTCATTCAGTTCAGGCCCTCACGGAATATTTAGTTCATCCATTTGTTCATTTGATTGTTTTTCATTCAACTTCCTGTATACTTACCATGCTCCAAGTGCTATGGTTAGCATTAAGTTTACCAAGATGAAAAAAAATAGTCCTTGCCCTCAAGAAACTTACAGTCTTGTGGAGAGACAAATGTGCAAACATAACTTTTATTGATTATAATCAGTATGTCGTATTACATGTCATGTATAAGGTGTAGTAAGAGCACAGAAGAAAAAGTGCCCAAGTATTCCTATTCTAAAGTTGTGGGGGAGAAATGTTAATACAGATGATGGTAAGAGTTATGAAGGCAACTGCGGGAGACAGAATTTATATAGAAGTCTGGGAAAACTTTTTTTTGGAGAAAGCAACATTTATGCTGACACTTGAAGGAGGAAGAGTTTTAAGATAACACCTTGTGTGTCTGAGGAACGCATGTGGTTCAGAACTGCTTGAATCTAAAGTAGGAGTGTGAGCTAAAAGTTGCACATGAGGCTTGACGGGATGCAAGGGCCTAATTATTCATTAAATTGCCCTGCAATTTTTGTTTGTGAGTTCATGTTCCTTAAAATTTTGTCTGTGGGATCTCTTTGAAGCCATGGAATATGGTTTTGTTTTACCACATAGTAGCATCATTATCAACTCAGGCCCACTATTTTTTATTTTTTAAAATAGCTTTATCAAGGTATAATCGGCATATAGTAAAGTACACATATTTGTACAGCACAAACTGATGAATTCTGATATATGTATGTACCTGTGAAATCATCACCACAATCAAGATAGTGAACATATCCATCACCCCCTAAAATCTTGTGCACCTTTGTAATCTCTCCCTCCTACTGCTTTCCACTGCCCCATCCCCAAACAGCCACTAATTTGCTTTCTGTCACTGTAGATTAGTTTGCATTTGCTAGAATTTTATATAAATGGAATCATACAGTATGTACTCTTATATATTTGGCTTTTTCCACTCAGCATAATTATTTTGAAAATCATTCATGTGTATTAGTGGTTCATGTCTTATTGCTGAGTAGTATTCCATTGACTGTGGAATTCCATAGTATTCCATAGTTTGCTTATCCCCTAATCTGTTGAAGGATATCTTGTTTGTATCTACTTTTTGGTGATTATGAATAAAGCTGCTATAAACATTCAGATACAGATTTTTGTGTGAACATAAGTTTTCAGTTCACTTGAGTAATACGTAGGAGTAGGATTGCTGAGTCAGATGCTAAGAGGGTGTGTTTATCTTTATAAGAAACTGCCACAGTGCCTTCCAAAGTGACCACACCAATTTGCATTCCATCAGCAGTGGATGAGTGTTTCTGTTGCTTCTTATCTTGCCAGCATTTGATATTGTCAGATTTTTTGATTTTCGTAATTCCAGTAGGTGTGTAGTGGCGTCTCATTGTGTTTTTTGTTTTTTCCTAATGGAAAATGATTTGGGTCATCTTTTCATATACATATTTGCCATTTGTATGTTTTCCTTTGGTGAAGTGACTGTTCAGATCTTTTATCCACTTTTAAAACTTGGGTGGTTTTCTTATTGTTGAGTTTTAAGAACTCTTTCTATATTCTGGATACTAGTTCTTTCTCACATTTTTGTTTTGTGAAGATTTTCTCCCAGTTGTGGTTTGTTTTTTCATTCTCTTAACAATGAAGAGCAAAATTTTTTTATCAATCTGCTCTTTTATGGGTTATGCTTTTGGTATCATATCTAAGAAATCTTTGATTTACACCAGGTCACAAAGATTTTCTTTTATGTTTTCTTTTAGACATTGTTATAGATACAGTTTTAGGTTTTACATTAAGTTATGTGATCCATTTTGAGTTAATTTTTGTATGTGGTATAAGGTATGTATCCAAGTTCTTTTTTTTGCATATGGATATCTAATTGTTCTAGCACCATTTGTTGAAAAAGCTGTCCTTTTTCTTCTATTGCCTTTGTGTCTTTGTCCAAGTCAGGTGTCCATGTATGCGTGGGCTTATGTCCGTAGTCTGTATTTTATCCATTGATCTATTTGTCTCTCTTTATATCAGTATCACATGGGTGATTTAATACTGTATCTGAATATATTCATAATTTCTGACCCACATTTCTTTGTCATTCATGCACCAAAGTGCTAGTGTGAGTGTAGTGTTATAGAAATAACCTTGAATCTGGCATAAAGCAAGTACTCAGTAAATGATAGCTGTGAAGTGACAATCTAGTAATAGAGATAATGAATTCTATTAACCGTACAACTTCCTATGTTTATTACTATATTGTTAATGATTTGCAGTACCTGGTGAAAGGTAAAGATATATGTGTGCATGTGCACATGGTTATGGAAGTGTGTGAACAAAATAAAATTTGAGGTTTTTATGTTTAGCGAGTAATTCTCCATGTCCTAAGAGAAAGCACTGAACATTTTTTTTTTTAATTAATTAATTAATTTATTTTTGCTTAGGTTGGGTTTTTGCTGCTGCGCGCGGGCTTTCTCTAGTTGCGGTATGCGGGCTTCTCATTGCGGTGGCTTATTTTGCTGCAGAGCACGGCCTCTATGCGCACGGGCTTCAGCGGTTGTGGCACACGGGCTCAGTGGTTATGGCTTGCGGGCTCTAGAGCGCAGGCTCAGTTGCTGTGGTGCATGGACTTAGTTGCTCTGCGGCATGTGGGATCTTCCCAGATCAGGGCTCAAATCCGTGTCCCCTGCATTGGCAGGCGGACTCCCAACCACTGCACCACCAGGGATGTCCCAGCATTGAACATTTTAATTAGCAAAACTGTGGGAAAAATATGCAGATTACATACAATCACAACAACAACTTGAAAACCAAGGGTATATTATTAGAAGCTTCATAGAGATGTGGGAAAGATCAAAGAAAATAAGAAATGTGGATATGAAAGTCATTATTTTTCCATTAAATTTCAAAGCCATGCTGAGTGCTTTGAGGGTTGAGGAAGGATGAAGATTAAGGGGGCTAGAGCTGTAGTTTTCCCTAAAACTGGAACCAGAACTAATTCTATGATCTAAATTAGGCCATCAGGAAAAGGTAGTAAATACAGGTAAATCAAGTAGGGTGGTTCCGGGCTTTCTACTCAGTTGAGCAGCTCCGTCTGGGGACACACCAAATATTCTTTGGATATTGGGTCACTTCTTTCAGTTGGATTTTTGCCACTAAGAACTGGAATCTGGGAATTCCCAGGCAGTCCAGTAGTTAGGACTCCTCACTTTCACTGCTGAGGGCCCCAGTTCAATTCCTGGTCGGGCAGCTAAGATCCCACAAGCCCTGCGGCATGGCCAAAAAAAAAAATTCTGGAATCAGTCTTTAATATGACCGCTTGTCCTTAGTTTCCACTAACTGTTTGAATTCCCCACATTGCTGGATATGCATCAAATTGTCACTGACCTTCAGATACAGTTTTCGTTCTTCACTGGTGCGTGAGTTGGTGGGATAATATAGAGTGTAATTCCCTGAATTAAATGCAAACTGCTATTTCAATTAGAAAAAGATTGTGGATCTTATAATTACTAATTCTTTTCTACAGGTTTGCCCATTTAGCAGCAGTAAAGCTATTGGAAGGACTACAGAAATATGATACAGATGATGAGAGTGAAATTGATGAAAATGATATTAAGTTTTTCATAAGACATGGTGTTGAGGGAAGCACTGATGCCAAGGATGATACAGGTCTCAGTGAGTCGGATAAAACAGATGCCAGAGGTAAGTGTGCCAACTCTTCCATGATTTTTCCTTTAAAAAATACCACAGATTTGGGAATTATTTTAAAGACAACTACCATCTACAAGGTAAAATACTTTGATATTTTTGGGGGAACCAGAACTAGTACAAATTTTTGTACTAGGGGTTGTTGAACATATAAAGAATGATCTTTGTCCCTCAAAGAGGAAAGGGGTATTTTCCTGCCATATAACCCTGATTTCACTTCTCATGATATTTGTCAGAGAGCCATGGTTCATATGAATGGATGAGAAGAACTGTTTCAATGGCACTCTTTCATAGAAGAAAGGTGAGAAGGATCTTTTTGAACGGAGGCTAACCAAAGGCAGCTGTAGTAAAGTGAGCAGAGCTTGGCACTGGATTCAGACATCAGAGCTTCACCTCTTTCTAGCTGTGTTACTTTCTGAACCTTGGTTTCCTCATCTGTAAAAATGAGAATATTAACGTAATGTCATCCCACAGACTACACTAGAGAATGGGAAGTGCCTAGAGGCTTAGTAAATGTCAATTCCCTTCCTCGTGATCTCTGGAAAGTATATTCAGTTATTCTGACAGGAAAAACTAGTACCAAAACTGTATTGTCTGAGAAAAACTTCTAATTCATGTCTAAATTAAAAAAAAATTTTTTTTTAAGAGCTCCCAGAACATCGTCAGGCAGAACCTCACTCTTCAGGTGATAGTAGAAGCCTCTTTCCTGGTGAATGCAACCTAAAAGATGCTGATATTAGGGGCTCCCAACAAGCAGCCCACCTGGATCACCCCACAGTGAGGCTCAGAGTCAATGATCCCTTCAGAATTTCCTGACAGCTTTATTTTAAATAGCTTCACTGAGATATAATTCACATACCATTCAATTTACCCATTTAAGGTGTACAATTTTTAATGGTTTTTAGTATATTCAGATTTGTGCAACCATTATTACAATGAAATTTGTAACATTTCCATCACCCCCCAAAAGAAACCTCATACCCATTAGTAGTCAATCCCCCTAACCTCTACCTCCTCCCTTCCCCTCAAACCACCCCCCAATTAGGCAACTGCTAATCTACTGTCTGTCTCTATAGGTTTGCCTATTTGGGGCATTTCATATGAATGGGATGATACCATATATGGTCTTTTGTGACTGGCTTCTTTCACTTAGTACAATGTCTTCAAGGTTTATGCACATTGTAATGTGGATCATTACTTCATACTTTATTCCTTTTTATTGCCAAATAATATTTTTGTATGGATATACCACATTTTATTTTATTTTTAATTTATTTATTTTTTCCTAAATTTATTTGGCTGCACTGGGTCTTAGTTGTGGCATGCAGGATCTTTGTAGTGGCATGCAAGCTCTTAGTTGCAGCATGTGGGATCTAGTTCCCTGACCAGAGATCACACCCGGCCCCTCTGCATTGGGAATGTGGAGTCTGAGCCACTGGACCACCAGGGAAGTCCCTATACCACATTTTATATATCTGTTCATCAGTTGTCGGACATTTGTTTCCACATTTTGGCTATTAAGAATAATGCTGCTAGGACTTCCCTGGTGGTCCAGTGGGTAAGACTCCACGCTCCCAGTGCAGGGGGCCCGGGTTCGATCCCTGGTTGGGGAACTAGATCCCACATGCCGCAACTAAGAAGTCCGCATGTTGCAACTAAAGATCCCACATGCCGCAATGAAGATCCCACGTGCCACAGCTAAGACCTGGCACAGCCTAAATAAATAAATAAATAAATATTAAAAAAAATAATGCTGCTATGAACATTTGTATGCATGCTTTTTTGAAAGTGGAAATGTATTTTCATTTCTCTTGGATATACACCTAGCAGTTGGAATTGCTGCATCATCTGGTAAAAATATGTCTAACATTTTGAGGAACTTTCAAGCTGTTATGCAAAATAGCTGCACCATTTTATATTTCCACCAACAATGCCTGAGGGTTCCAGTTTCTCCCCTTCCTTGCCAATACTCGTTATTGTTTGTCTTGTTAATAACTAAAACTGTTTTAGTGAGTGTGTAGTGGTATCTCAGTGTAGATTTGATTGGTGTTTCCCTAATGAATAATGATGTTGAGTATCTTTTCATGTGCCCATTGATCATTTGTATATCTTTTGGAGAAATGTCTATTCAAATCCTTTGCCTATTTTTCAACTGAGTTGTTTATCTTTTTACTGTTGAGTTGTAAGAGTACTTGCAGATATAAGTCCCTTATATCTGCAAGTATAAGTATTTGCAGATATTTTCTCCTATTCTGTGGGTTGTCTTTTAACTTTTTTTTTTAACATCTTTATTGGAGTATAATTGCTTTACAATGGTGTGTTAGTTTCTGCTTTATAACAAAGTGAATCAGTTATTCATATAAACATCTTTATTGGGGTATAATTGCTTTACAATGGTGTGTTAGTTTCTGCTTTATAACAGAGTGAGTCAGTTATACATATATATATGTTCCCATATCTCTTCCCTCTTTGTCTCCCTCCCTCCCACCCTCCCTATCCCACCCCTCCAGACAGCCACAAAGAACCGAGCCGGTTTCCCTGTGCCATGCGGCTGCTTCCCACTGGCTATCTACCTTACGTTTGTTAGTATATATATGTCCATGTCTCTCTCTCGCCCTAACACACCTCACCCTTCCCCCTCCCCTCAAGTCCATTCTCTAGTAGGTCTGTGTCTTTATTCTTGTCTTACCCCTAGGTTCTTCATGACCTTGTTTTTTTTTCTTCTTAGATTCCATATATATGTGTTAGCATACAGTATTTGTTTTTCTCTTTCTGAATTACATCACTCTGTAAGACAGACTCTAGGTCCATCCACCTCACTACAAATATCTCAATTTCGTTTCTTTTTATGGCTGAGTAATATTCCATCGTATATATGTGCCACATCTTCTTTATCCATTCATCTGATGATGGACACTTAGGTTGCTTCCATGTCCTGGTATTGTAAATAGAGCCGCAATGAACATTTTAGTACATGACTCTTTTTTTTTTCGGTACGCGGGCCTCTTACTGCTGTGGCCTCTCCTGTTGCGGAGCACAGGCTCCGGACGCGCAGGCTCAGCGGCCATGGCTCACAGGCCCAGCCGCTCCGTGGCACGTGGGATCCTCCCAGACCGGGGCACGAACCTGTGTCCCCTGCATCGGCAGGCAGAATCTCAACCACTGCACTACCAGGGAAGCCCACATGACTCTTTTTGAATTATGGTTTTCTCAGGGTATATGCCCAGTAGTGGGATTGCTGGGTCATATGGTAGTTCTATTTTTAGATTTTTAAGGAACCTCCATACTGTTCTCCATAGTGGTTGTATCAATTTACATTCCCACCAGCAGTGCAAGAGGGTTCCCTTTTCTCCACACCCTCTCCAGCATTTATTGTTTCTAGATTTTTTGATGATGGCCATTCTGACTGGTGTGAGATGATATCTCATTGTAGTTTTGATTTGCATTTCTCTAATGATTAATGATGTTGAGCATTCTTTCATGTGTTTGTTGGCAGTCTGTATATCTTCTTTGGAGAAATGTCTATTTAGGTCTTCTGCCCATTTTTGGATTGGGTTGTTTGTTTTTTTGTTATTGAGCTGCATGAGCTGCTTGTAAATTTTGGAGATTAATCCTTTGTCAGTTGCTTCATTTGCAAATGTTTTCTCCCATTCTGAGGGTTGTCTTTTCGTCTTGTTTATGGTTTTCTTTGCTGTGCAAAAGCTTTTAAGTTTAATTAGGTCTCATTTGTTTAGTTTTGTTTTTATTTCCTTTTCTCTAGGAGGTGGGTCAAAAAGGATCTTGCTGTGATTTATGTCATAGAGTGTTCTGCCTATGTTTTCCTCTAAGAGTTTGATAGTTTCTGGCCTTACATTTAGGTCTTTAATCCATTTTGAGTTTATTTTTGTGTATGGTGTTAGGGAGTGTTCTAATTTCATACTTTTACATGTACCTGTCCAGTTTTCCCAGCACCACTTATTGAGGAGGCTGTCTTTTATCCTAACTTTCTTAATGATGTCCTTGCCAGTGCAAGTTTTTAATTTTGATGCAATCCATTTTATCTATTTTAAAATTTTGTTTGTGCTTATATTTCTTTTTTGTTAATTGTACTAAGGATTAGCAAGGACTTATTAGAACTGCAGAAGATGAACAGTTGATTTGTAGAATTTCAGTGTCTTCTGAAATTAGTTGAGTAGGAGATTTTTGTGAAGGGATCATTGTCAGTGAATCACAAAAATTTTAAAAGATGTTTTAGGAAAGACCAAGAACGAGGCTAGAACAGTTTCCTTCTGTGGTGTGTTTGACACAAATGCACTCTTACACCCTTGCCATATAGTGAGGCTCTGGCTGGTGCCCAGCTGGGGTGCTTGCAGCTAGTGAAGGTACTATATATGAAGTCATGTGCTATTTGACATGACTATTTAATTTTATTCCAGGGCAAAATCCAAAGGACTGGCCAGTCTCTTCTTGGAATACTAGGTTTTGCCAGAGTGCCTACAGGGAACTGATTGGATTTCTTGTCATCACAGACTTCTTGGAACTGAGCCTCAATTCAGAGCATTATTTAGTGAATTAGGTTTAGGGTCATGGCATCGTAGAACCCCATTTGAGGTTTGACTCCTGGCTCAACATTCCTGTCACATGTCATCCAGCATCCAATCACCTTCAGTGACAAGGCCCCCACTATCACCCATGTGGCCCATTTCTACCTTTTGACAGGGGTAAATGTATAAGGCACTTATCGTAGTGTCCTTCCCATCACAGGCACTCCACAAATACATGATAGCTCTTAACTGTTGTTTTTTTTTTAACATCTTTATTGGAGTATGATTGCTTTACAGTGGTGTGTTAGTTTCTGCTTTATAACAAAGTGAATCAGTTATATATATACATATGTTCCCATATCTCTTCCCTCTTGCCTCTCCCTCCCTCCCACCCTCTTAACTGTTTTTGTTGAAAAGTTTCGCCTTTCTTAAGATCTTTCTTCCTGGAACTAATCCCTATTAATCCTAGCTCTTACCTCCGATGATCCCATAGAACAGCTCTTTCAAAACATAGTCTTCAAATGTTAAAGAATTAAATAAACCATCACAATTCTTTCCATTTTATGTAACATTAAAAAAAAAGATCCCCTCTACTTGTTTGCTATTAGTTATGGTGGATCCCAAACCTGTCTGCCTGTCAGAATTGTCTGAGGAGCTTTTACTAACTACTGATGCCTGAATTTGTAGAACTGCTATGGGGCTCAAACATATACATTTTTAAAAAGTACCCCAGTTGATTCTGATGTATGTAGTTTGGAACCTGCAGCTCTAACCTATTGAGAGATAAATCAGAGTGGTGAGTGTCAGGGAGAAGAGGCTGTGATTTGCTAACCTGGTTGTAAAGCAGAGTTTCTCAGCTTCTGTGTTATTGACATTTTGGGCCAGATACTTTTTTGTTGAGGGGGGCCCACCTGTGCATTTTAAGATATTTAGCATCCCGAGCCTCTACATGCCAATAGTCTGTTTCCCTCCATCCCCCGAGGTTTAACAAGTAAAAGGTCTCCAGATACTGCCAAGTGTTCCTTGGAGGAGAAAATCACCCCAGGTTGAGAACTTGTACCACAAAGGATAGAAAAAATCATGGTTTTGATAGCTGGAGAATAGCTCAAGGTAGCTCTTAACACACTTCCTTCTCAATATCCTCTTGCCTAGATATTACAAGTAACTAATCATAAAATTTGGGGGCTGGATTAGTTCTGATTTATCATAAATAAATCAAGCATATTTCAGTTTTTCTAATTTTCTGACGTAAATAGATTGTGCATGGTCCTGTAATATACAACTAGTCCTAAAACACTGCTAGCCAGCCTCCCTCCCCTCCCCTCCCCTTCCCTGGCATTAATAGTCATAACAATGATATATCCTCCAACAGCAGGAACAGAATCCTCCATTTAGATATTTCACTGCTTGTTCACCCTAATACTCTGCTACTGATATGTGTCCTTCTATGTAGACACCACCCTCCCTCCATCTCCTTCCCTGAACCATACAGACACTGATCATGCAGACACTGGCTTTAGAGGAAGAGTATGCTCCAGGACCAGCATCCTGTGAGCTCATGAGCTGTTATCTGTCTAAACTAGGTTCCTGTTCAACTCTGTCTTGCAGTGAGAGCTTATAAGAAAATTGTAGAATTGAGACACCTCCTGGAAATTGCAGAGAGCAACTATAAACACTTGGGAGGCATAACAGAAGAAGATCTAAAGCAGAAGAAGGAACAGCTTGAGTCTGAAAAGTAATGTCCTCAAAACTTTGATGGTTTGTTTTTACTTACCTTTCTAAACGCCACGTGAGGGTTTGTTGATTAACAACTTATTTTTTCATCCCCACCAAAGGGTGTGAGTTTCCAACCTGTTTTCCTCCTAAGCCCCCAGATGGAGAAGGTGTTAAGATTTTTAAAAAATTGTGGTAAGGGACTTTCCTGGTGGCACAGTGGTTAAGAATCCACCTGCTAGTGCAGGGGACATGGGTTCGAGCCCCGGGATGGGAAGATCCCACATGCCACGGAGCAACTAAGCCCGTGCACCCCAACTGCTGAAGCCCGCGTGCCTAGAGCCTGTGCTCTGCAACAAGAGAAGCCACTGCAGTGAGAAGCCTGTGCACCGCAACAGAGTAGCCTCCACTCGTCGCAACTAGGGAAAGCCTGCACGCAGCAACAAAGGCCCAACACAGGTCTTAGTTGTGGTGCAAAAAAATTGTGCACCAATTAAAATTTTTTTTTTAATTTTTTAAAAATTAAAAAAAATTGTGGTAAAATGTACATAAGCATAAAATATATCTTAACCACTTTTAAGGCAGAATTCAGTAGTGTTAAGTACATTCCACATTTTTGTACAACCGTCCTCCATAACTTTTTGTCTCACAAAACTAAAACTAAGAAGAGAGTTCATTTTTTTTTTTTTTTTTTTTTTTTTTTTTTTTTTTTTTTTCCCGGCCCTGCCTTTTACTAGCTGTGCAGTCTGGACAAGCTGGGTAAACACTCAGCTGTACAATGAAAGGGACAGGTCCACGGTCCCCATGGGGCAGTGGAGAGAGCCCTGCTGGGGGAGTCAGGCAGGCCTAGGGCCTACCCAGGTTGGCTGTGACCATCAAAGAGACACTCCCGTTGCGGAGCACAGGCTCCGGACGCGCAGGCTCAGCGGCCATGGCCCACGGGCCCAGCTGCACCGCGGCACGTGGGATCCTCCCGGACCAGGGCACAAACCCGGGTCCCCTGCATTGGCAGGAGGACTCCCAACCACTGCGCTACCAGGGAAGCCCCTTTGTTTTTTTGAGACCACAGCTACTTTGAGCTTTTCAACCAACACAGTCTCTAGCCATACCTATCGAATTGGACTGCTTGCTCACAAGTCACCAACCTAGTCGTATGTTCACGGACAGTGGCACCCCTCAGAACGCTTGCATATTCCCTCACCTTTCACTTCCTGCACCTGAAATTGGCTCTCGGTACATATGGTACCTCTCTAGTTAATTAATGGCTGCTGGGATAGAGGATGCCAAGTGCTTATTTCCTCCCACTGCCTCTTTGCTTGTCTCTCTGCTTTCCACAGTGGACAGGGAACACAGGGAGACAGGAGGGGAGACTTGTAGTTTAATCAAAACATGGGTCTGTAAAGAGCAGTGCACACGGATTCTCTGCTTCCCCTGCCCTTTCCTTTGGT
>NW_006795960.1:7855-65919 GCF_000442215.2 Lipotes vexillifer | reverse complement strand
TTCCCTCATACTCTTAGAACCTCCTGTTTCTCTTCCATTCACCCTCTTCTGAATTTAATCTCAGTAAGAGGTCTGGTAAATGTATTCAGAGTAACATCTAAATCTTTGATAAGATGGGTACTTGGGAGTTTGAACAGAAGACAAAATCTTAAGCCAAAATACTCTGTCTCTTAATGGGATTTTAGGCACTAGGAAGTTGTGGTCGACCAAAAAGAAATTTTCTTTTTTTTAATCAGGGGCCTTCTTGGTATCTCATAAATCACATCACATAAGTAGCTGTCCACTGCCTCTCTCTCTCTCTCTCTCTCTCTCTCTCTCTCTATATATATATATATATATATATATATATATATACGTATGTAGGTATGTATATTTTGGCTGCATTGCACAGCATGCGGGATCTTAGTTCCCTGACCAGGGATTGAACCCGTGCCCCCTGCAATGGAAGCGTGGTGTCCTAACCACTGGACTGCCAGGGAATTCCTGACTGCCTCTGTATTGATTAAAGTGTTTGAGATGTAGAATATTTTTAGTATTGGCCTCTGCCTAAGAACCTAGCTGAAAGTTCTTAGCTCCCTTGTAGTCTAGAAAAGTACTTCACAGTAGAGCAATTATTTCCTAGATAATGAGCTTTAAATTTTGTTCCCTTTACTTCTCTTCCAAGACATATTACTGTACTGCTAGGGATGCTCGTAGTACTTCTGAGCACTACTGTATGGTAGGCACTATATAAGCCTCTTGTATATATTGTTTCATGCAGTTTTCACAGCTCCAATAGCTATTATCTCAGTACGTGGGTTAGGAAACCAAGACTGAATTTACAAGTTAAGTAACTCGCATGAAGTCACAAAGGGAGGACTAAGGGTGGCGGGTGGAGCCAGGATTTGTGTCTGAGTCTATATGACGCCAAACCTATTATCCAAGGTCATTACAATTTTAATAATAGTCTTTAATGGAACTTTTAATTCTAATGTTCACATTTCAGTGTGAAATGGTTATTATATTGATGTAAGTCATTTGAGCAGGATTTTTTTTTTTATAAAGATTGCTTTAGCCTTTGTGCCAGATTGTAGTTTCTTATTAGCTGAGACTGCAGTGTTTCCTCTGAGTAAGCTTTACTTCTTCTCTAGTATGTGTTTCTCACTTTGTGTTGAGTACATCTGAAGACATTTATTCTTTGGGTACAAACTCCTGATCTTATATCTAATTGTAAAGGAAACCTGGATAAGTATTAGTTTGAGAGATGTCCTTTTGCCTTTGTTGTTATTGGTTAGATGAAACTGAGAATACAGCAAAACGTGGTTGTGTTATTCTGTCCTGGGCCTGATTTTCTTTTCTCATTTGCTGAATTCTAGGTTTCCACAGTTAATGTTCTTCTTTCCTATCTCCAACCTCAACCCCACTCACTTCCATACCAGGGCTACTACTGTTTACTCTTAGATTGCCCTCCTTCAGACCTGACGTCCAACTCAACATGCCTTGGGAGTTCTGGTGCCCTCACCATCCAGCAATAAGGCAGAAAGAAACCCTGGTTCCAGTCCTAGCATCGCTTGTCTGGGTATATTTTAACATCTTCCTGATATGTCTCCCAACTTCCTGTCCCTGCTCCCTCACCCCCCACCCTCATCCCCTGCAGTCTGTTCATCATGCTAAAACCTAAGTCAGATAAATCTCACATATTGTTGACTGAAAGAAGCCAGGCACACAAATGAATATAATGTACAATTTCATTTACAGGCAGAGACAAAACTAATCTAACACGATAGGTATTCAGAAGTGTGGTTACCTCCGTGAAGTGAGGGTTGCCTGGGAAGGGCATGAGGGAACTTTCTGAGATGATGGAAGTATTTTGTATGTTGGTAGTCATGGTGGATGCATTAGTGGAAACTCATTGAATTGTTTACTTGATATTTGTGTAATTCACTCAAAGTAAATTTTGCATCATTAAAAAAAACAAAGCTAAACAAAGCAAAAGACATTTAAGTTAGAGCATGCCATTTCTCTGTTGAGATCCTCTAATGGCTTCCCATTTCACTCAGAGTAAAAGCCGAGTCCTTGTTGCGACTTACCAGGCCCTACTTGTTCTGGCTCCCTTTTACCTCTCTGACTCTACTCCAGCCACATTGGCTTCTTTCTTCGAGTTCACCAGGTGTTCTTCTGCCTTAGGGCCTTTGCACTTGCTATTCTCTCTGTCTGGGATGCTCGTCCCCCAGATGTCTACTTGATTATCTCTTATTTCCTTTTGGACTTTGCTCACAAGCCCCCTTCTCAGTAAGGCCTTCCCTGGTCATTGTGTATGGGGTATTAACCCCCTCCTCAACAACATTTCTATTATTTTCTTGCTTTATTTTTTTCTCCCTTAGCATTTATCACCTTCCAACATACTTATATTTACTTACTTATATTTAAATACATATATTTACTTATTTATTTTGTTTACTGTCTTCCACTATTGCTGCCAAGGTAGGCCCCACAAGGGCAGATTTGGCCTGTTTTGTTCACTGCTTTTATCTCCAGTATGTATAGATCAGTGCTGGCTCATAGTACACTCTCAATATATATTTGTTGAAAAAATGCTTTCTTTGTTTTATTGTTTTTATTTGCCTTAAATATAACGTATATAAAGTACTTTTCACTATTACCAAAAATAATTGCTAGTTGATATTGGAGATTGATTGAAACCAAACTTTTTTGACAGGACTATCAAAGAGCTGCAGGGCCACCTGGAGTATGAACGACTACGCAGAGAAAAATTAGAATGTCAGCTGGATGAGTATCGAGCAGAGGTGGATCAACTCAGGGAGATGCTGGAAAAAACTCAGGTTCCCAACTTTGCGGCTGTGGTTGGTATCCTTCTTAACACATTTATCTTTCTCAAGAAGTGTATACGAGAGTAGCTAAGAGTACCAGCTTTGGAGGGCGCTATTTGGGTTTGAATCCTGGCTGCAGCCCTTTTTGGACAAGTCATTTAACCTCTCTCTGCCTTATTTGTAAATTGGAGTTAATAACATATTTTCTAGGAGTAAGGAGTAAAGGAATATACATATACACATACATATATATATACACACACCACATTACTCTATAAAACTATATATACATACACATACATATGTGTCTGTCTGTCTATGTATCTACCTATCTATCAGTTGGAATAGCAACCTGGTTCATATGTGTGCAGTGAGTTTTATTCTTATTATTGTATCATGTAAGGAAAAAAATTTTATAAGAGTAATCAATAAGAATTCTGAGACAGCTATGGAGTATGTATGTTTTAATTCTAAATATCCAAAATAAACTGCTCTAAAAAGAAACTGACATGAGAAACAGATAACAAAGAACAAATGAAGAAAAGCAGGTGGAGTATAGAAAAGAGTGAAAGTGACAGCAAGAAACCCCCAGTGGTGCTTGTATTTCAGGCTATCCAGTCTCAGTAGAGCAGTCAGAAAGCTCACCAGGGAAACTTTGACTGTCACTCTCCTCTGCTCTGAAGATGTGGCCTCTGTGGACAGTTCATGTGACATAGTGTAGGGATTCAGGTACGTTTCATATTTTCCTTCCATAGGGAATTTTTTTCTTCAGTCCTCGTGGGTAAGTTAATTTTGTTCCAGATCTACATCACCTCAAATATGATATATAATAAAAACTTCCTGGCTTCTTTTTATTTTGTACAAACTAATCATTAGTCTCTTTAATAACCACTTAAAAAGTATTAATATATGTGCTTATTGTAAAATGTTAAAAACAGGGCCGATGCTCCTCCCCATTATCAAGTTCCACTCTCCAGAGGAAGCCGCTATTAATGGTTTGGTCTCATATTAGACAACATTCTGTTCATCTGCAAACGTGTGTATTTCTGTATACAAATTCACTTTCTCTGGGTTTTGGTATCTCACCAGTGCTTAATTTTCCAAGGGATAGAAATAATCAGCATAATTAATCCATTATCTTCATTTTTGCAGTGACCATCTTATACCACGTTTAGCCTCTGGGGACACTTTAGTATGGAGAGGCTGGCTGGGGCAGTCATGTGGTGTTGGCTAGCGGACATACACCTTTTATAAACTACCACTGACACTCCAGATCCGCTCCCTCTCCACCTTGTGGCAGCAACTCTGCCTATTCTAGTCTCCTCAGAGGCAAGAACATACATTGTTCTTTGCTAGCTAGCTAAGCTGCCTAGATCTTTTGGAGATCACCCGAGCTGCACACCTTTTGAGTCAATCCAGATTGATGGTCTACATAGAAAATGTTTGGTTTTTAGCTATTTAAAATTATTCTTTTCTTGCCCAGAAATGTCTGTTCCCAAGGTGGTTTGATGTCATACACTAATAGAGCACATCCTTCCTAAGACCTTGCTCTCTACCAACAATGTGTAGCTTTCAGGAGCGCTGACTCAAGGTCCCTGTACTCTGGGCCCATCGTTTTTTGCGGTCCTGCTGTAGGTTACATGAGTTTTTGTAAATGAGCAAATGTCACTGACCTCTCATGGCAGCTGCTTATTTTCTGTTCTGCAAAAGCTTCTGGGTCTCAATTTCCTCATCTTTAAAATGAGGATAACACCTACTTCATGGGATGGTATTGATGTTAGAAGAAATACTGTGTAGAACTCCTGAGGTATTTTCTGTCTACTGGTATTCATGGTATTCTCCCTTCCTCATATCCTTTTCTTTTTTTTCCTTTCTTTCAATTTTCTACATTTGAGTTGTATAAACAGTCAGTGGATAAATGTGTGTAGCCCTATGCATCTGAAAAGAGGAGGAATTAGTTTACTGTGGAGTCTTAATATGTAAAGTATAAATAAAATGAACTTTTGATTCAGTGCTCATTTATATGGAGGCTTCAAGAAGCTCTAAATCTCTCTTGCCACCTGCTGGTAAGGACATATGGTTGCATATGACTTTTTCCCCTGTAAAAGAATCTGCAAGAGCATAATTTTTAGCCAGAAAAAAAATTCCTAGGATAGTCTGACATAATGCACTTAAATAGGTTTTTTATAATTGGTTCTGATAATACATTTTTATAGTGCTTTCTCACATATTGCCTCAGCCTGCTTTAACCCACTTCACCAGCCTTATTGTTTTCTAGTCTCCTACACGTCGCCTACCTTTTCTGAACTTGCCCCACACTTTCCCACCCCCAAGCCTTTGCTCGTTTTGTCCATATACCTTGAAGCCTTTCTGTCAACTCTGCCTCTAAAAATCCTCTTTAGGAACCATCTTGTTCATCAACTTTGTCCTAACCCCCCTGACCACAAATGATCTCTCCTCCTTTCAGCAAGCACTTTGTACTGCTCTGAGGGCACCTCATCATTTGTATTATAGTTTAATTGGCTACTTTACACACAGCACTGAAAATTTAAGTTCTGTGAGATCATCTAACTTGCCTTGATTAATAGCATCATCATCATTAACAGTTACTGAGTACTTGCTATGTGTTGTGCTCAGTGCCAGGAACTTTATATCTGGCAGATGTTATTATCTTCATTTTACAAATAACAAACCAAATCTCAGAGAAAATAAGGAATTCGCGTAAAGTCACGCAGCTTGTTAGATGGGCAGCCATGATTTGAACCTAACTGCCTAACCCCCTTTTAGTGACACTTGTTACTGCCAGTATAGCCCCTTTGCCCTTCCAGCTCACTCACTGTGCTTATGAGAAGATTTAGTTTGAAAAACTGGTCTTTAAAATTTTTTTTTTTTTAAAGACGATGTTGGGGGTAGGAGTTTATTAATTTTATTTATTTATTTTTGCTGTGTTGGGTCTTCATTTCTGTGCAAGGGCTTTCTCCAGTTGTGGCAAGTGGGGGCCACTCTTCATCACAGTGCGCGGGCCTCTCACTATTGTGGCCTCTCTTGTTGCGGAGCATAGGCTCCAGACTCGCAGGCTCAGTAGTTGTGGCTCATGGGCCCAGTCGCTCCGCGGCATGTGGGATCCTCCCAGACCAGCGCTTGAACCCGTGTCCCCTGCATTAGCAGGCAGACTCTCAACCACTGCGCCACCAGGGAAGCCCGGTCTTTAAAATTTTTGATGTTAGGTCTTCAAATAAGTGAATTTATTTATGAAAATTTAAATATAAAATTTATAGTAATTTGATAAAATGTTACTTATACTGGAATTATACACAGTAATTCAAACATTTATTTCAAGATATGTCTTAAATACAAAGTTGAGGTGATGAAGCTTCCAAAAGATAACACAGTGGGATATCTTTGTGACCTTGGGGTAGAAAAAAATTGATAGATTTGACTTTATTAAAATAAGACTTCACTTTATCAAGGACAACATTAATAAAGGCAAGCCAAAGAGTAGGAAAATATATCTCCTTCCTTATTTTCCTTCCTTCTATCCAAAAGCACAAAGAACTTACACAAACCAGTATGAAAAAGACAACCCAGTAAAAAACCGGGCAAGACATGATCAGGCACTTCACAAAATAAGATATCCAAGTGGCCAATAAACATGAAAATGTACTCACAAGTGTTACCAGAATTATTAGTTATCACAAATATAAATTAACACCCAACAAGATGTCAATATACCACCAAAATGGCTAAAACAATACAAAACAGACATTACCAAGTATTGATGGGGATGTAGAGCAAGTGGAACTCTTATTCACCACTGGTGGAGTGTAAACTGATTTTAATCACTTGGGACAATTGTTTGGCCATATTGAGTACAGCTGAACATATACACATCTGTGACTCAGTTCCCAGTGCAATGAGTGCATGTCTCTTGATGTACACAGATGGGCACCAAAAGACATGAACAAGAATATTCATATTACATTATAAATATCCCCTAAACTAGATAAAAAATTCTATCAACAGTAAGAATAAATACATTTTGGTATAATCATACAATGGAATATTATAAAACAATGGAAATGTATGAATTACTGCTCTACACATCACTATGGGTCAATTTCACAAACATAATGCTGAGCAAAAGAAAACTACAGTATGATGCCATGCAGTCCCAAAATATGTAAAATAAATCAAGTTAATAGTGCCCGGGAGGAGGCAAATGGATGCTTCTGGGATACAGGTAATGTGGTGTTTCTTGTTCAATTTCTTGATTTCAGTTGTGGTCACACTGGGTGTTTTCACTTTGTAAAGATTCATCACACTGTACACTTTTTGGGGTGCTCTTTGATAGGTGTATTGTACTTAAATAAAAATGTTTACTTAAAAAACGTAAATTAGATGGGAACTGTAATAGCTTTGGTAGAGATGTCTGTCTACAGATTGATGCAGCACTGAACTTCTCATAGCTTCCATCTCCAAAACCAGTATCATTCGAGAAGTCGTTGGTCTAAAGCTTCGGGCCATGCTTGCTAATCAAGAACAGCCAACCTGGAACTGTTAATATTCTATGAATACGTCTGTGTTTAACTTACCCTTGTTTTCTATCTCTGCTGGGCTTCACCGTGTCCTCTGACATTCTAGCCTGTGAGCCTGTAAGGGTCCTTGGAGCAATCTGAGGGCTTAAGTGAGTTTTTCCAATCTGAGCTGTCTAAGGAAGTTCTAGAAGTTTGTGATTTCTCTCTCTAGTTGGTTACTGCTTTGACACTCTGATAAGAGACTGTTCTGGTAATCAAAGTGGGATTTACCTCCCTTTAGTTGTGTATGCTTCCCAAAACTTATCAGATTGCATGAAATTGTTTTAAAAACAAGAATTCCATATTACCCAGGCAATAATTTTTAGACACATAACCTGTCAACAGTTTCACGCAGTATTATTAATCTCTTCAACAAACCTGTAAATTCTTTCAGATGGAAACCGGTTAATATTTAAAATATATACATTTTCACATGGGGTGGTGGTTTAATTTACACTTAGAATTGCTTTAGGTACCTAAGCACCATGATTCATGTGTTTAATATCTCAGTATTGCAGTTCTCTTTTCCTGAGTTTGGGAGAAAACACATATTAGGGAGAAATATATTTCTGGCTATAATTTATGATGAGGAAATGAGTAATCTTGGTGAAGAATGTTCCCCAAATGCAGAAACTTCTGGAATTTGAAAGTTTGGAACTTTCAATGAACACTTACTGGAGGCCTGTTGAGTGCCAAGCACATATTTTCTTTTGAACTATTTTACAGTAAGGTTTGCTTGGTTTGATAGAACAACGTACATATTTGATGTTAGTAGATGCTTTGGTATTTGACCACTATTTCTAGAGTATTTGGGATTGTTTAAACTCCTTTAGGAGTTAGCATATATGAAAAGTAAAGGAAAATAAATATTAACTGTTTCTGAAAGTCTGGTAACTATTAAGCACTAGAAAATTGGCTACCTCTGACAAGTAGCTTCCTCTCTTTTCCTACATTTTCTATATTCTTTCTCTAATTCTATCTATCTAGATGGATGAGGTTAATAAACTCCTGCCCTACCTCAGTGTTCTTCTTTCGTAGACATTTTTGCATTCATCCCCTAATGATCTTGAGGACCTCTTGAAAGCTGGGGAGTGAACTGAGCACCTCTTTTATATCTGCTATTCTACCACAGACTCCTGAGTGGGAACCAGATCTCATTCCTTTTTGTATACCTGTAGCACAGTATACACAGTATACAGTGTAGTTTTAGGAACTGAATGAGCAAATTTTTTGCTGGAAGACAGGATGGAGGAATGGTTACAACATGAACTTTGGTGTTGGACAAAATTTGGATTTGAATCCTGCCATTTACTTAGTTTTGTGACCTTGGGAAAAGTTGATTAACGTCTTTGACTTCTGTCCTTGTATCTATAAAATGTTGGTAATACAACCTACTTCACCTTGTTACATATGTAAAGTATGAAATACAGTGGGTACCATATGCTAAGCCCCAGTAAAAGGTTTGTTGTTACTGGTCTTCAGACTGGTTGGCAAGCTTTCTCAAGAGAAGGGACAGTCATATTGCCCTATGCTCACCAGTGCCTGGCCACCATAAGGGAGGGCCAGCAGATTTCCCCATCTATTCCTTTCTCAAGGGGGAGGGAACATGTGTGGTTCTGTTTTCCTGGGTGGTGGTGGAAAAACAGCAGTTTGCTTCTATGTTCACACACTAGTATGAGTTAAGCTGACTTACCTCATTAGCAAAGGTGTAGGTGGGAACACCTTGGGGAATCCTACCTCCAGCCAGGGGCTCTCCTGATGGACATGTGGCCTTGTGATGTTCCTGAAACTCCTGCATTCAGATCTGTCCTGCCCAACTGGGTGCAGAGCACTTTTCTGACTATAAGAATTATTCAAAGATGACTGACATCTAGTGAGGATCCACTGTGTTTCTAGTCCTCTCTTACTCCTTCCCAGAGCATTTATTAAGAATCTTCTGTGCTAGATACTGAGAGTACCACAACAGATGAGAAATATTCAGAAACAGTGTGTGGCAGGGCAAAGTGAAAGAGACGAGCAGTTGAGCGATGTTTTGTGAACAGAGAAGGAAATACAGGATCCAGGAAATGTGATTCCTAACAGAATGGGGCTTGCAAAGAATCCACAGGATGCCATGCTAATGCTTTGTGTTATTTTGTTTAGCAATGTGTTGTAAAATGTTGATCTAAAATAGAAGCAGAAACAACAAGGTGTAAAATAGAAGCAGAAACAACAAGGTGTTCTGTGTGGGGGATGTATGAGGTAAAGGTAGGACTGGATGATTTCTCAAGGTGCCTCCCAGTCTGATGAATAAGCACAATATGAACTGGTGCTTCTGATATAAGTATTTACACAAAATTCTAAAAGAAATGTAAACCAGAGTTGAAAATGTTGTCATGGTTAAATTTTTTCTTTTGGAACAGTAACGTAGAAAGACAAAAATGTGTCTAGTATAGAAATCTTTATTTGGCTCTCTTTTCCTTTGTAGGAAGATGACCCTTCTTGTGAGTCAAGCAAAGAGAAGAGGCGAGTGAAGAAAAAGGTGTCTTCTGGGGGAGTTTTTGTGAAAAGGTACTAATCAGTGAAATAACTTTAAATAAACCTGCTTGATTTTTATTTTTAAATTGATATAAATGTAAATCTATAAATTCTTCTCAGAATTACTCAGACATGCTGTTATTACAATGCTGAAGGCAGAAATGTATAACGTCAAAGGGATTAAAATTACATGGACTCAGTTGTATTCCCCCTCCCAATATACTTTTTATATATTTATGTAGGCAAGTCAAAACTCTAGATTTATGAGTAGTTAATTTTGCAAGTACTGACATAAACTTTACAATATAAGATAACACAGTAATCAAAAGGTCTAGTTATAAAGATTATTAGAAGTTCTATTATGGCTTCATAATAGAATTATATTTCTTTTACTTTCTGTAGAGAGTACCCTTTTACTAGTGTAGGTATAGCTTTTCTCCCAACTTTTCATTTAAAAAAATTTATTTTATTGAAGGATCATATATAATGTTAATTTCTGCTGTACAGCAAAGTGATTCAGCTATACACACACACACATTCTTTTCCATTATGGTTTATTACAGGATGTTGAATATAGTTCCCTGTGCTATACACTAGTATCTTGTTCAGCCATTCTCTATTTAATAGTTTGCATCTGCTAATCCCAAACTCCCAATCCATCCCTCCTCCACCTCTCTCGTCCCTTGGCAACCACAAGTTCGTTCTGTGTTAGTGAGTCTGTATCTGCTTGGTAGATAAGTTCATTTGTGTCATATTTTAGATTCCACACGTAAGTGGTATCATATATGTCTTTCTCTGATTTACTTCATTTAGTATGAAGTAAATGTTGCTGCGAATGGCATTATTTCATTCTTTTTTATGGCTGAGTAGTATTCCATTGTGTATCTATACCACATCTTCTTTATCCATTCATTTTTTTTTTTTCTTTTTATGGTACGCGGGCCTCTCACTGTTGTGGCCTCTCCCGTTGCGGAGCACCGGCTCCGGACGCGCAGGCCCAGCGGCCACGGCTCACGGGCCCAGCGGCTCTGCGGCATGTGGGATCTTCCTGGACCGGGGCACGAACCCGTGTCCCCTGCATCGGCAGGCGGACTCTCAACCACTGCGCCACCAGGGAAGCCCAACATGTATCTTTTTGAATTATAGTTTTGTCTGGGAATATGCCCAGGAGTGGGACTGCTGGATCATATGGTAGCTCTATTTGTAGTTTTTTGAAGGCACCTCCATACTGTTTACTACAGTGGCTGCACCAATTTACATTCCAACTAACAGTGTAGGACAGTTCATTTTTCTCCAGACCCTCTCCAGCATTTGTTACTTATAGATTTTTTTTTTTATTGTGTCTACATTTTTTTTTAACATCTTTATTGGAGCATAATTGCTTTACAGTGAGTGTTAGTTTCTGCTGTATAACAAAGTGAATCAGCTATACATATACATACATCCCCATATCGCCTCCCTCTTGGGTCTCCCTCCCACCCTCCCTATCCCACCCCTCTAGGTGGTCACAAAGCACCAAGCTGATCTCCCTGTGCTATGTGGCTGCTTCCCACTAGCTAGCTATTTTACGTTTGGTAGTGTATATATGTCCATGCCACTCTCTCACTTTGTCACAGCTTACCCTTCCACCTCCCTGTGTCCTCAGGTCCCTTCTCTAGTAGGTCTGCGTCTTTATTCCCATCCTGTCCCTAGGTTCTTCATGACCATTTTTTTTTTTTTTTTTTAGATTTCATATATATGTGTTAGCATATGGTTATTTGTTTTTCTCTTTCTGACTTACTTTACTCTATGACAGTCTCTAGGTCCATCCACCTCACTACAAATGTTGCCATTCTGACCGGTGTGAGGTGCTACCTCATTGTAGTGTTGATTTGCATTTCTCTAATGATTAGCGATGTTGAGCAGCTATTCATGTGCCTATTGGCCATGTGTATGTCAAATGACTTGAGTTTTCAAAAGTATCTGAACTTAGGAGACAAAGACAAGTAAGTTTTAGAAAAGGACAACTTTTTACAATAACAACCAAATATCTCCAGGGAAGTTTACATAAAATGAAAATCAGCTCTCGTAAAAAGAAAAAAAAAAAACCGTAACACATGTTTGCCAAAAATATACATTTAAATAATCTATTTTAGAATTCAACCATTGTTTTGTCTTGCAAGCCTTATAAGAAAGGAATAACAGAGATGAGGTTGACTGGACAGGATGAAAAATATGTGGCTTTATTATTCTTTTTTCTCTTTTTTCTCTTTTCCCTTGACTTTGTTGACCAAAGAACCACCATGGCATTTCATTTCAGTTCTGACTTCAATTCCCTCACTTTTCCTACCCAACCCTTTTCTTCCTTGAGCTAGCAAAGATGTGTGACTCTCTTGGGGCACTTGTCTAGTTTCTGCCTCCCTCTGAAGATCTGATTGCTGGCTTTGAGCTTGCTTCACTGGCATCAGCCTTCCCACCATACCCAAGACTGCCCATCTCTAGGCCCTGGCAAGTACCTTATATGGACAGGCCATTTTGGCCCAGTATCATCAGGACCAGTTTGCCCTGACACAAGAGCATTTGATTGCTAAGACCAGTTTAGGCTGGTCAAAGGCCTGTAAGCAAGTGTTCAAAAATGGCTTACCTATCCTTTTCATAACCTTTATAGTCATTATTGTTAGTTTCTCTGTGGTTTCCAATAGGCTTTCAATCTGTAGTAAAAACAGTTGTCAACATTTATTGGGCACTTACTATGTGTGTGATCTGTACCAAGTCCTTTACATGTATTACTGTTTAATTCTCACAACAGCTGTATGAAAAGAGGTACAGCATTTCATACATGGAGATTAAGAAAAAGTCACCCAGAGTCACACAGCAATGTGGAGCTGGGATTCTAACCTTAGGAGGGGAATTTCAGAGTCTGCATTCTGGAATTCCCAAAGCCAACATTTCTCTCACCTTCTGGGACTACACACAGCCTTACTTTTTCCTTCTAGCCTGATGATTCTTAAGTAATCCCAACCCTGGAAATAGTTTGTTACACTTCCTCCTGTTTTCTCAAGGCCACATCGCTAGTCTCTGTACAAGTGAGGTAGGAAATACCAGAAGAGTGTTGTAATAGAAGCATGCACCCTTGTGGCAGAGATTCCCTGGATGTCTCCCAATACCTCTTCTCCCCTTTTTCTATAGTATTAGGATTTACCTGGGTTTGTGGCTGCTCAGGATAAGGACTGACTTCCCAGTCGCCTTTGCAGCTAAGATACCAAGTGTGGCCAATAGAGTGTGAGCGAAAATGGAGTGTAAAACCTTAGGGATCATGTCCCTAAAGGGAAAGGGCTTTCTCACACCTTCCCCTTTCTTCTTCTGGAATGTGGGGCGGTAGTGAGTCACTGAACTTTGCAAATGAGAGCACTACCAGGGGTGATGGAGCATAAAAGGAGCCAGGACACATGGAAAGAAGAGCCTGGACAGCACTGCTAAGTATTAGCAAAATGCAAATCACAACTACAGTAGAACTCAACTTGGAGATTACTCTTACTATTGAGTAAGAGCATAAAATCTTGAGTTAAAGTCTTGTGACTTATCTGCCGTGTGATCTTGGCAACTTCACCTGTGTGAAGTTACAACTGTGTGACCTTAACTTCACTTACCTGGTTTCTTTCGCTGTAAAATGAGGATAATACCACCTACCTCAGAGGACTGTGATGAAAAACAGGTGAGTTGATATATATCATTTAGTATATTCACTGTTATATATATAGTCAATGTAGCTATTCTACAAAATGACAATCACTAATTTTAGTGTTGGTGATGACCATAGTGCTTTCTACTGCCTCACTGTTTTCCCCTTTATAAGTAGAGGGATGTGGAGCTCACCTCCTCCCACAAATACATCAAAAAATCCATCCACATGTGGAATAGTTCTCACAGAACACCCACTGAATGCTTTCAGATCCCATACAACCAAAGCTTCAAGAAAGATCCCCATGTAACTGGGTAGGATGAAGGGAAAAGGGAGAAGATGAGGAATTGGGATGGGACCTGCACCCCTGGGAGGGAGCTGTGAAGGAAGAATGCTAACCTCACCCTGGGAACCTCCTTCACCAGCTGGGAGGTATGCCAGGACAGGTAGATGGGGAACTTCAGAGGCTGAAGAGGAGGGTATGGGAGTTGGCCTGAGGCACTGCAGGGTACAGAGAGACCAACACAGAAGGTCCTGACCACGTCACCACACTTCCCAGCCCAAGATGTGCGCCTGCTGGTGTGCAGAGCAACTGGGTGCTGAAACTCAGGCTTCAGCAGACAGACCCGAGGAGGGGACTCGGTTTGGTTGCACAGAGACAGACCAAAGGGTCTGGAGCATGGTCCGGACCATAACTGGGGGCGTGTGCATGTGGAGGTGGAGCTGAAAGCTGAACTGATAGCTGGCCATCCCACTGTGGTTGCTGGGATGCAGCTCTGGCAGGTTCCTGCTCTGGCGGACTTTTCACTGGAACCGCACACGTGTGCCTGAGGGCGCCCTGGGCCGACTGTCTGCGGCTTCAGGGGATGCAGCTCCAGTGGGTTTATGCGCTGGTGGCTTGGTGAGCGTGTATGCTCTGAACTTATTACCAGGGCCCCCAAGAGGAGGTGGGCCCAACGGGCAGCGCCAGCAACACTGATCTTTGTGGGTGCACACACCAGGTGGCAGGCGGCATCACAGAATCCCACGGCCTGGCAGGCAGCTCCTGGGGAGGAACATGCAGTGGCTCCTCTCCCAGAGGGAGCGCTCCAGTCCTGCCTACTTCACACCACAGCTTAGAACCAGATCTGGGGATTTGTACTACAACTGGGGAGCAGACCCTGCCCCTGACAGGGCTGTGACACCCACAGAGCAAAGAGGAGGACTTGCTCAACATCTATTATGGGCTCTGGTCACCATGACACTAATCACACTCCCCTATCAAGGGGATAATGGCCAGCACACACACAGGAAAGACGTGGCAAGCATCGATACCAAAAACAGCCCTTGCACCAAAGATATTGGACTTAGGCAGGCTACACTGGGATGCTCCCACATAAAAACAGCCCTTCCAGACCACAGTAGATAACTGCTTCTCCTAAATTCATAGTAAGCGAAATATAAGAAAAAAGAAGCAAAGGAATTACTCCCAATTAAAAGAACAAGAGAAATCCCCTGAAAGGACAGTGAAACAAACCTCTACAGTCTACCAGACCCTGAGTTCAAAAAGGAGGTAATAAAAATGCTGAAGGAATTAAGAAATGCTATTGATAGAAATGTAGATCACTGTAACAAGGAACTAGAAACTGTAAAGAGGAGCCAATCAAAATTAGACAACTCAGTTGCCGACATGAAAACCGAAGCTAAAGGCAATAAACAGCAAAGTAAATAATGCAGAGGAACAAATAAGTGATCTGGAAGATAGAATAATGGAGATCACCCAGTCAAAACAGCAGACAGAACATATGCTATCTATGGGATAATATAAAGCACACTAATCTACTACATCTAATAGGGTTCCCAGAAGAAGAGAAAAGGGGATTGAAAATGTATTCGAATAAATTATGGCTGAAAAGTTCCCAAACCTAAAGAAGGTATTAGATATCCAGGTCCAGGAAGCACAGAGGGTCCCAAACAAGATGAACTCAAACAGATCTACTCCAAGATATATCATAATTAAAATGGTAAAAGTTAGACAGGATTCTAAAGGCAGCAAGAGAAAAACAGTTATAAAGGAACCCCATAAGGCTATCAGCTGATTTCTCTACAGAAACTTTGCTGGCCAGAAGGAAATGGCAAGATATATTCAAAGTCCTGGAAGGGAAAAACCTGCAACCTAGGATATTCTACCCAGCAAGATTATCATTTAGAATAGAAGGAGACAAAAAGAATTTCTCAGACAAGCAAAAACTAAGAGAGTAAACAGCAATATTAAACCTATCTTAAAAGAAATATTGAAAGCTCTTCGCTAAATTGAAAAGAAGCAACAATCTATAGGAAAGGGAAAAATCACAATAGAAAAGGTAAATATATAAAAGGATTGAAGATCATTTAAATAAGACAGTACACAGTTAAAAAACAATCCAAAAAATTCTGTGAAAATGATTGAACAGAAAAGGATAAACATGAAGATGTAAAATAGGACATGAAAATCACAAAATGTAGGGAAGGGGAGTAAGAAATGTAGATCTTTTAGAATGTGTTTGAGCTCATATGACTACCAGTCTAAAGCAAGTAGATATAGTGACAGTTGACACAGTTGAAAACCAGAGTAATCACAAATCAAAAAAACATACAATAGATTCCCAAAAACCCAAAGGAAAGGAACTCAGGCATAATACAAAAGAAAACTATCAAACCACAAAAGGAAACACAAAAAGAAGAAAGGAACAAAGAAGAAATACAAAATCAACTGGAAAACAAGGTTTAAAATGGCAATAAATATATACTTATCAAAATTACTTTAAATGTCAATGCACTAAATGCTCTGATCAAAAGACATAGAATGGCAGATTGGATAATAAAACAAGAATCTACAATATACCACCTACAGGAGACCCACTTTAGGGTGAAGGACACACATAGATTGAAAATGAGGGGATGGAAAAAGATATTTCATGCAAATGGAAATGACAAGAAAGTGGGGGTAGCAATACTCATATAAGACAAAATAGACTTTAAAAAACAAAGGTCATAAAGAAAGATAAAGAAGAACACTGTATAATGATAAAAGGATCAATACAAGAAGAGGGTAGTACACTCATTAACATATATGCACTCAATATAGGAGTACCTAAACACATAAAACAAATGCTACCAAACATAAAGGGAGAAATTGACAGGAATACGATAAGAGTAGGAGACTTTAACACTGCACTGTCATCAATGGACACAGATCTTCCAGACAGAAAATCAATAAGGCAACAGAGATCCTAAATGGCACAATAGAACAGTTAGACTTAATTGATATCTTCAGGACATAACACCCCAAAAAACCAGTATACACATTATTTTCAAGTGCACATGGGACATTCTCTAGTATAGACCACATACTAGGACACAAAACAAGCCTCAACTAATTGCAGAGGATAGAAATTATTTCAAGCATCTTTTCTGACCACAACCCATGACATTTTTCTCAGAACTAGAACAAATAATCCTAAAATTTATACAAAACCACAAAAGACCCAGAATTGCCAAAGCAATTCTGAGGAAAAAGAACAAAGCTAGAGGCATAACCCTCCCAGACTTCAGACAATACTACAAAGCTACAGTAATCAATACAGTGTTGTATTAGCACAAAAACAGACATCTGGATCAATGGGACAGAATAGAGAGCTGAGAAACACACACACCTACGGCAAATTAATCTTCGGCAAAGGAGGCAAGAATATACCACGGAGAAAAGACAATCTCTTCAATAAGTGGTGCTGGGAAAACTGGACAGCTACATGTAAAAGAATGAAATGAGAACATTCTCTAACCCCATATACAAAAATAAACTCAAAAAAATGAACTGATATAAGGACCTAAATAATACCTTTATTTACTGATAAAACTGATATTGGAGAATGTGGTTAATATCTTCAGTCCAGTAAACTTATCACTGACCCCCGAATCAGACAGACTTACCTTGTCCCAAGTATCACTGTACTAGAGCAGGCCTCACCCTGCAGAGGTGAACTTGATCCTACAGGAGCAGAACAGAAAGAATGTTCTCCGTAGACAGGCTGGTCCCAAACAGGAATGCGGAGAAGTGGCTGGGCTACTTGGGCCTTGTTTCTCCTTTCACCTTACTTAATCACCTAGGTCAGGGTAGTTGAAGGAAGAGTGATTACAATGTTATGCTATTGGAGCTTCCTTCACATGGAGGAAAGAAATACTCCCTCTCAATATTTTAGCATATTTTAAATTGTAACAAATGAATAATTTACCTGTTTACTGTCTGTCTGCTCCAACTAAGATTGTCGGTTCCATGATAAGGAAGCCATGTTCAGCTCTGTGCACATGGGTACCAGCATGTTGTCTGGCCCACAGCAGGCATTCTTATTTACTGAGTGAGCAAATGTACTGTAGAGTTTATTACAATGGAACCTATATGGTCTTTATTTATTAATCCAACACAAATTTATCTACAGTGTGCCAAGAATTTTCTTAGGCAAGAGGATTCTGAGATATTTTGAATCAAAATACAGAAAGTTTTGTTTTGAAAACAAGCCAGCTGTTAGCTCTTTGAAAAAAACTTAGTTGGAGAGCCTCTGATTCTCACTCGCTGGACCATACAAGGTCAGTCTTTTGATTGCTCTATACTTTAGATTCCCTATTTATAACTAAACAAATTTGCAACACATACCAAAGAAATCCTGTATGATTTACAGTTGTTCAAGCAAACAAGAAAACTGGTTCAGTTTCTATGAGCTATCAAAAGGATAAAGACAAAATGCCTGTCTCAAATCAATCAGGTTTTGAATGGCATCTTTTCAACATAATGAAATAAAGACATATATAAAAAACAAAGACAAAATACACCTTCCCATTCTAAAACATTTCCTTTAGTCCATATGTACTTTAAATAATCTTGTATTAAGTTTCTACTGCAACTTTCAATGTTCAGAGTAAATCCATCCTGGCACAGTGTTTGTTCTAAGAAGTCAACAGCAGCAGGAGTAGGAGCATAATATAGTAGTTTCACTGTTATTTCCAGAGTCTATAAAATCCCAATGCTATTGCCAGGCAAGTAAACACTGAGGCTGTGAAAAGAAGAAAACATGTTATAGGTAATGCATTTGTGATTATCCTGCAGAGACAAAGAGAATAATGTCATCTTCAATTTAAATTGAAAGCAAAATCAGGAAATCCAACCAGTTTTCTTTTCTTTTTTTCTTTGCCTGCGTTGCGCGGCATGTGGGATCTTAGTTTCCCAGCAAGGGATCAAACCCACGCCTCCTGCATTGGAAGCATGGAGTCTTAACCACTGGACCACCAAGGAATTCCCAATCCAACCAATTTTCTACTTGAGGCTTTTAATTCCCTAGAAAATTAAGCTAAGGATAAAGGATATCCATTAGGGCTGGATTAATACCAATTCTTCTTAAAAGCTTCCTGTATTTTAAACCAGAATAAGGATGACAGTAATTTAAAAGTGTACATTATGTCAGTTAGAATCTATAAAGTGTTTAAAGTCGTTATTAACATTAGCACTATTAACAATGACTACTTTAAATAATTACGAACTAATTTTAGAAATAATTTATAAGTGAAAACCCACCTTTCTTACATGTACTAAAAAATTACATAGTTAAGCCAGTAAAATAGATATCCGTATCATCCATAAGAAAATTTTAATTGCCTTTTCAGTACATTTAAAAATGATTTCGTGCCTGCTGAGCTCCCAGGCCGGTCCCCTGCCCTCCAAGGCTCCCCCTCGCCACCCCCCCACCCAGCTGCATTGGTACTGGGGGCATAGGAAGGAGGCTGGGGAGATCAGGAGTGGCAGGCATGAGGGGCACTCCCAGACCCCAGACTGGAGGAGCAGGAGAGGAGGGCGTTTGCCCTGCCCACTCGAGCCCAGGAAGCCTGCTGGGCTCCAAGGTGAGGTCTCCTGCCCTCTGAAACGAGGGGTGGGGGGCACACCTGGGTTGCTTCTGTTCCTTGAGCCTAAGCCCTACCCCCCCAGAGCCCCCTGGGCCTTTTCCAGCCCTGTGGGTCCTGAGCATTGGCCCTGCCCATCGCCCAAACCTCACCCTTGCTAAGGTCCCGCTCTCCACAGCCAACGCCCTCCCCCCCATCTTTTTTCTTTTTCCCTCTCCTCCTCCTTTTTACTACTGTGGTACTGATGTCCCTTCCAGTTGTTGATTCATCTATATTTTAATTTTTACATTATTTCTAACATATCTGTTAGTTTCCTAGTCTAATTTTATTTTTTACTTTGTTATTTTTCTTTTTTTTTTTTGCCACCCCATGCAGCTTGCAGGATCTTGATTTGTGAGCCCGGGGTTAGGAGGAAGCTCCTGTGGTGGGAGCTCCAGTCCAAACCACTAGACTAACAGAGAACCTCAGACCTCAGGGAATATTCATCGGAGTGAGGTCTCACAGAGTTCCTCATCTCAGCACCAAGACCCAGCTCTACCCAATAGCCTATAAACTCGTGTTGGAAGCCTCAAGCCAAACAACCAGTAAAACAGGAACACAATCCCACTCAAAAAAGAAAGAAAAAAAAATGAGATGGCAAAAAAATATGTCACAGATGAAGGAGCAAGGTAAAAACCTACAGGACCAAATAAACGAAGAGGAAATAGGCAATCAACCTGAAAAAGAATTCAGAGTAATGATATTAAAGATGATCCAGAATCTCAGAATGTAACCACGGATTGAGAAAATACAAGAAATGTTTAACAAAGATCTAGAAGAACTAAAGAACAAACAGAGATGAACAACGCAATAACTGAAATGAAAAATACACCAGAAGGAATCAATAACAGTAACAGAGGCAGAAGAACAAATAAGTGAGCTGGAAGACAGAATGGTGGAAATAACTGCTGAGGAGCAGAATGAAGAAAAAAGAATGAAAAGAATTGAAGACAATATCAGAGACCTCTGGGACAAAACTAAACGCACCAACATTTGAATTACAGGGGTCCCAGAAGAAGAAGAGAAAAAGAAAGGGTCTGAGAAAATAATGTGAAGAGATTATAGTGGAAAACTTCCCTAATGTGGGAAAGGAAATAGTCAGCCAAGTCCAGGAAGCACAGAGAGTCCCATACAGGATAAACCCTAGGAAAAACACACCAAGACACATATTAATCAAACTAACAAAAATTAAATTCAAAGGAAAAATATTAAAAGCAGCAAGGGAAAAACAAAAAATAACATACAAAGGAATCCCCATAAGGTTATCAGCTGATTTTTCAGTGGAAAAAGTCTGAAGTCAGGCTCCCTGACTTCAGACTATACTACAAAGCTACAGTAAACAAGACAGTATGGTACTGGCACAAAAATAGAAATACAGATCAATGGTACAGGATAGAATGCCCAGAGATAAACCCACGCACATATGGGGACCTAATTTACGACAAAGGAGGCAAGAACATACAATGGAGAAAAGACAGCCTCTTCAATAAGTGGTGCTGGGAAAACTGGACAGCTACATGTAAAAGAATGAAATTAGAACATTACCTAACACTGTACACAAAAATAAACTCCAAATGGATTAAAGACTTAAATGTAAGACCAGACACTATAAAACTTTTAGAGGAAAACATAGGAAAAACACTCTTTGACATAAATCACAGCAAGATCTTTTTGACCCACCTCCTAGAGTAACAGAAATAAAAACAAACAAATGGGACTTAATTAAACTTAAAACCTTTTGCACAGCAAAGGAAACCATAAACAAGACAAAAAGACAACCCTCAGAATGGGAGAAAATACTTGCAAATTAAACAACAGACCAAGGAATAATCTCCAAACTATACCAACAGCTCATGGAGCTTAATATCAAAAAGACAAACAATCCAGTTAAAGAATGGGTGGAAGACCTAAACAGACATTTCACCAAGGAAGACATACAGATGGCCAAGAAGCACACGAAAAGATGCTCAACATCATTAATTATTAGAGAAATGAAAATCAAAACTACAGTGAGGTATATTACCTCATGCCAGTCAGAATGGCCAGTATCAAAAAAGTTAGAAACAATAAATGCTGGAAAGGGTGTGGTGAAAAGGGAACCCTCCTACACTGTTGGTGGGAATGTAAATTGATACAACCACTGTGGAAAACAGTATGGAGGTTCCTTAAAAAACTAAAAATAGAACTACTATACGACCCAGCAGTCCCACTACTGGGCATATGCCCTGAGAAGACAATAATTCAAAAAGAGACATGCACCACAATGTTCACTGCAGCACTATTTACAATAGCCAGGACATGGAACCAACCTAAATGTCCATCAACAGATGAATGGATAAAGATGATGTGGGACATATATACAATGGAATATTGTTCAGCCATAAAAAGAAATGAAACTGAGTTATTTGTAGTGAGATGAATGGACCTAGAGTCTGTCATACAGAGTAAGTCAGAAAGAGAAAAATACCGTTATACTAACGCATATATATTGGATCTAAAAAAAAAAATGGTACTGATGAACCTAGTTGCAGGGCAGGAATAAAGAGGTAGGCATAGAGAATGGACTTGAGGACATGGGGTGGGAGGGCAAAGATGGGACAAAGTGAGAGTAGCATCGACATATATACACTACTGAATGTAAAATAGTTGGCTGGTGGCAAGCAGCAGCATAGCACGGGGAGATTGGCTTGGTGCTTTGCGATGACCTAGAGGGGTGGGAAAGGGAGGATGGAAGGGAGGCTCAAGAGGGAGGGGATATGGGGACATGTGTATGCATATGGCTGATTCGCTTTGTTGTGCAACAGAAACTAACACAGTATGGTGAAGCAATTATTTTTTTAAAAATGGCAAAAAGAAAAAGTGATTTCATAATTATTAAAAATTTATAAATAAAAAAATGAAATTTTAATGGAAGCCCTTTAAAAAAAAACTCAATGAGGTAGAAGAAAAGGCAGAGAAAGCATCAGGCTTTTTATTTTTTTTTAAATTTATTTATTTATTAATTTGTGTTTGGCTGTGTTGGGTCTTCATTGCTGCCTGTGGGCTTTCTCTAATTGTGGCAAGCGGGGGGCTAATCTTTGTTGTGGTGCATGGGCTTCTCATTGTGGTGGCTTCTCATTGCACAGCATGGGCTCTAGGAGCACAGGCTTCAGTAGTTGTGGCACATGGGCTCAGTAGTTGTGATGCCTGGGCTTAGTTGCTCGGCGGCATGTGGGATCTTCCCGGACCAGGGCTAGAACCTGTGTCTACTGCACTGGCAGGCGGATTCTTAACCACTGTGCCACCAGGGAAGGCCCACATCAGGCTTTTTTAATAGTTAATATACCACCTGTTCTCTATGTTACATCATACTGGATAGAAAACCTTTCTGTTCTCCTTCAGAAGGTGAATTTGGGTGAGGCTTTTAGGGACTCCCTAGATTCCAGTCTGTTTAAACAGCCATGATTTTAAAATAGAGACTCTGAGATGAAGAGCAAACTTCTATGATTAAAGACACAAGAGGGACTTCCCTAGTGGCACAGTGGTTAAGAATCTGCCTGCCCATGCAAGGGACACGGGTTTGAGCCCTGGTTCGGCAAGATCCCACATGCCGCGGAGCAACTAAGCCCGTGTGCCACAAATACTGAGCCTGTACTCTAGAGCCCCCGTGCCACAACTACTGAGCCCATGCACCTAGAGCCCATGCTCCGCAACAAGACAAGCTACTGCAATGAGAAGCCTGTGCACTGCAACGAAGAGTAGCCCCCACTTACCGCAACTAGAGAAAGCCTGGACGCAGCCAAACAATTAAAAAAAAAAAAAAAGACATGAGAAACAGCCTTTCATAGCTAAGGCTATCCTATTTTTAATGTGTAAATCTAATTATACATTATCCCATTTGGTCACACTACTTACTGAAACTTCATTAATGACAAGATCATTTCCTTAATTTTAAGAAATGGGATTAGGTCTCTCTGAGACATAGTGGGAAGCTGGACAGTTGAGGAGAAAGAATAACAAACAGTTTCTTGTCTTGTTGCCACTGGTCAATTATACATTCTCTCATTTGATCCTACTACTTACCATGTTCCAGATAGTGTGCTAAAGAATTTCATGTATCACCTTATTTATCCATAATTAAAACCCTATGAGGTTAGTGATAGTATTCCCATCATACAGATGAGGCAACAAGCCCAAAGTTTTACTGCTAGCAAGTGGTGGACGCAGGACTCAACACTATGTGTACCTGTCTCCAAGGTAGTTGCTGTTGCTCTTAAAAATAAAGGGTGGTGCCTTCAGAACTGTTAGTTGTAAATCCTCAGTGAAAAAAGGAAAGGAAGATAACTCTTTAGGTAAATACACTAGAAGAAGCTGAGTGGAATACAAAGCTCTTCCTAACCTGGGGTGCTTTGAGGTCTATTTTGAAAGTGGGAATGAACACTGCAAACCGCTGATTTGGCATTTCCTGTTAGCATTCCTATCGGACAGAAGATCTCTGGTTCCAGAGACTTTGCTAGAATAGGGGTTTTCAAATCTTGTTTTAGCCTTAGAAGCCTTTCTTCAAATGGATCTTAGATGCTAAGTCATTCAAGTTGAAGAGAGGAAGGGGGAGTCGGGGTGTGCATCAGCTGAGGGCTAGGGGCTCCATCTCTACTCCTGCTGCCGCTTCAACATAATTAGTGCCTACCCAGAAAATCACTGATGGTATAAAGCAGCAATTTTATTTTGGACAATAACATAAAATTTTTAAATGTGCCTATCTTTTTGACCCCGATTTTTAGATGTGCATAAGCAATTTATTATATAGAAATACTAGCGTGATGGCATAAAGGGGTGTGTGTGTATTTACTCACACATATATAGGGCTATTTGGTCCAATATTTTTTTTTAATAAATTTATTTTATTTATTTTTGGCTGCATTGGGTCTTCGTTGCTGCACGTGGGCTTTCTCTAGTTGTGGCGAGCAGGGGCTTCTCTTGTTGCGGAGCACGGGCTCTAGGCACACGGGCTTCAGTAGTTGTGGCGTACGGGCTTCATTGCTCCACGGCATGTGGGATCTTCCTGGACCAGGGCTTGAACCTGTGTCCCCTGCGCTGGCAGGTAGATTCTTAACCACTGGCACCACCAGGGAAGCCCACAATATTGTTTTTAATAAAAACAGTTGGGAGCAGAATGTCTGTTAATAGAGGTTTGGATAAATAAATTATGGTATTTTCATACAATGGAATAGTATGTTTTCTAGTAAAAAAAAAAGTCTATATATGTATTCATGTGGAAAGATAATCAAAACCTTTGGTTAAATTTTTAGAAGTTGTACTCTGTACAGTATCATCTAATTACTATTTAAAAAATCTGCAATGTTCACATATAGAAGGAAAAGCCTAGAAAGATATATACTACTAATAGTAAATACATATGGGGAGGGAGAAGGCTTTCACTTTTACTATATTGCTTTTGAATTATATGAACAATTTAGGATGAAAATGTATTACCTTTTTATACAAAGAAAAATGTACTACTTGACTAGGGCATTCTTTCTAACTCCTTGGGGCTCTGTAAATTGGTCAGGTCTCATGGTACTTGAGGAACTCAGTATGTGACAAATAATCTAATTTTGGGTAGTATCCCTGCTCTGTCAGTTGGATTCAAGATAGGAGGCAGTTTTTGCCCCTTTGCTTGCTGTGGTTTTTAATGGTCTATATCTATTTTGGTGATCTTTATCTAAAATTTTTCATTTTTTTCATTGTGGAATACCCAGTGTATCTTTGCATCGTTGTTTATCTTTGACATCCATATGCTTTTTCCCATTAGGAGGATGCAGAGTTGCCTATTAAACTTACATTTTCCAAGTACTCCAGGGAACCAAACAATAAAGGAGATCTGTTACAGCTCCTCCTTTTTTTCCTTCTGTGCCCCATGGCTACCTTGGGAGGTAGGAGCTAATAAGTCTGAAAATCAAATGATAGTAATTCCTTTCTCTGACAAACACAGCCTTACCTGCAAGGTAACGAATTGTCTCAAGCTTGTTAGACTCCATTAGGGTTTTTAAAGAGGCAATTTCAGTGTCAATTTTGTTACCGGTCTCTGAAATAATACCTCTGGTTTTGGTATCCTGTAGTAATTAAGAATAAGACAATTAAATTTTGTCCCTGTGTACCATGGAGAAAAATGTTCACTTTAGAAATCCTCACTTATGGGCTAATTTTGAGTAACAAAAGTTTTAAGTGGGGAAACAGTAAAAAAGCACAGTGATATTAAAAAGAAAAAATAACACTACATGAATATTACAAATTGACAAAAAGTATTCCTTCTACTTTGATATTTGGAGACTATTTCTTAGGATTATCACATTCTGGGCACATTCTACTAAAAACCTCACAGGAAGATACAGGCACACCTCATTTTATTGTGCTTCGAAGATGTTGCATGCTTTTTTTAAACAAATTGAAGCTTTGTGGCAACCCTGAGTCAAACAAGTGTATCGGCGCCGTTGCTCACTTCATGTCTCTGTGTCACAATTTGGTGATTCTTGCAATACTTCAAACTTTTCCATTATTACTATATTTATTATGGTGATCTGTGACCAGTGATCTCTGATGTTACTATTGCAAAAGATTACCACACACTGACAGCTCAGGAGATGTAAGTTAGCATCTTTGTAGCAGTTATTTTTAAATTAAGGTATGGATATTGTTTATTTAGATATAGTGCCACTGCACACTTAATAAACTACAGTATATTGTAAACATAACTTTTATATGCACTGGAAACCAAAAAATTTGTGTGACTCACTTTATTTCAGTATTTGCTTTATTGCTGTTGTCTGGAAATGGACCTGCAATACCTCTGAGGTATGCCTGTATTTGAGACCTAAATATATGAGGATAAACTAAGAAGCAAAAATGTTAGTCACAGAACTATCACCTTATGTGTATAAAGTCCTTAGGATATCATAGTTAAAACTTTAAATATATTTTGCAAAAGGAAAAACCAACTGGGTTTATAATATGAACTGGCACCAATATTAAAGGAGATGGCAGAAATGCTTGTTGGGTAACACTGAATGCTATATGCATAGGGACTAAGGGGTAGAAAGAGAAATAAGATGATATTTAGAGCTCAGAAATTAGCTGGGAGAGAATTTGTTGATTTCCTTGTTTATCTCCTTTATCTGGCCAAGAAGTTAGAGAAGGGAATATAGGCTGCTTAGAACGGCAAATGGGACCTTCGTGTCTACTGAATTTTAATCAAGAGTGATGTCTCTTATGTTAGACTGTAGACCAAGTGACTTTTAACTTTTAAGAAAAGGACTAGGCTGAGTCAGAAAGCTAGGTTTTACTCAGCCACAGAGATTAAATAATGATCACAATTTAGGATTACTGAGAGGTAAACAGTAGTTATGAGTATGGAGTTTAGAATCCAGGTTGACATCTGGCTCTACCACTTTTTAGTTGTGTGACCTTAACTTCCTTCTGCCTCACTTTCCAAATTGGTAGAATGGGAATAGAGTGCCTACCTCACACAGAGGCTGATATAAGGATTAAATAAATTAATAGACAAAAAAGGTAAGTAAAACAGTATCTAACATAAAAATTTTTTATTTGACTGAACCTAGGCATTCATTGAAATACTAATTGTGAATCCTTGTCTTTTTAAAAAATAGTTCTCTTCCATATAAAAATAATTTAGTTAAAAAAAAGTATGCTACCTGGAAAGCTTGATTCTGACTCAGAAGTCACAGCTCAGGTACTCCCATCCACCTGGTAGCAGCTTCCCCCAAAGTACTGGTTAACTATAATAGCTATGAGGAAATCATGGAATCTATAGGGCTAGCTTGTTGAAGTCCAAACTTATAAAATGATACACATAAAGGCAGTTACATAAGGCATGAGAGCTATACAGAAGAGAAACTTTTACATAGCAGCTTACATTTTTGGCAAATTCTGTGGTTGCCTCCATAAGTTTCTTTTCTTGATCTGTAAACTAAACGATATGGTTTATCAAGAGGTTAAAAAAAAGACTAAAAGGAATTAAAAAGGAGTAAGTGCAAAAAAGTACATTTAAAAGCACATTACCATATCTGTTACTCTGCTCCTTTCTAGGTTGATATCCAGTTTATTATCTGCTCTGATTCGACTGGTTTCATTCTTTAAAGAAAAAAAAATATTCAAGAAGTGATCTTGTAATGAATATTTGTTCTGAAATTAATGAACTATTCTGAAGTGGGGAAAAAAGTTTCACTTACTATCAGTTGTTGCTTAACTTGTTCTAATTCAATTTTCATTTTCTAGGTATAAAGAAAGATCACACACAATTGCTGTTAAACCAAAAGTCCATATTATGATTTATTTAAAAAATCTGAAACCCTGCATAAGCAAAAATTGGACATTCTGTGGATTTCTAATACATTATCTGATAAAGAATAAAGACAAAAAAAGAACTAATAGTTCATCATATTCAGAAAATAATTATGAACATAACATTAGACAATGTATTTATGTTTCAATATAGTAGTCCCCCCTGATCCACTGGGGATATGTTCCAAGATCCCAAGTGGATGAAACCTCGAATAGTACTGAACCCTATACGTACAGTCAAATGGGTAGGTAGCATATACAGTGTGGATACACTGGACAAAGAGATGATTCATGTCCTGGGGGGAATGGAGTGGGATGGTGAAAGATTTCATCACGCTACTCAGATCAGTGTGACATAAACATATGAATTGTTTATTTCTGGAATTTTCCACGTAATATTTTCAGACTGCAGTTGACCACAAGTAACTAAAACTGTGGAAAGCGAAAATGCAGATAAGGGGGGACCTACTGTATTCTACTTAAAAAAAAAGATTGATATTCTAAATTTTAAAATATTTTAAGCTAGTGGGTAACAACAAAGTTCTGACTGAATTACAGAAACATTTTTCTCTTGACAAAATAATTATTACAGAACGAAAAAAGTGGAAAATGCTACATTACTGTCAGTTCTGAGAACATTATTCTGAACTACATTAGAAATTTAATAAAATATATGTAGCTCAAAGATTTCCTTTTGTGTGACCTGTATAAGATACAACTGTCATTCTTTAGTATGCAAGAAACTATGATGTATACATAGATTAGGTATGGTTAAACATGTATACTTTTATCTAAAAACTTGCTAATAATTATTTAATAACCACATGAAATAGTTTTGGGGTCCTATTCTTCACCAAGTAGGATACTTATGAAATCAGTTATTTTATTAGTAATAAACTGAGACTTGTATCACCTGGTTCTCTGCTCGCAGATTTGCAAATTCACTCTTCTCTAGGATGACCATGTCTTTCCTGATGGAGTCCAAATGAGCCATTAACTGTTGCACTGTTATTTCCTAAAATGCAAAATTAAAATAACTGAGTGATGCCATCCCCTTGCATGGAATTGTTCATGAAACTTTAAAAAAATTATTGTCTTGCTACAAGGTATAATGTTGCTTGGCTAAGTAAAAAACAAAACAAATGAAACCTATATATCTGAAATATCAAAATTAAAAGAAGTAGGAGATTCAAGGAAGAAAAAGTATTTCCCAGTGAAGAGAAACACATGTCTAGGTCTTTTCAATGAAAAGAATCCCAATTAAATGCTTACTTAACCTCCAAGAGCTCCTCAGCAAATACTCTTTTTTTTTGTTTATTTATTTAAAAAATATCTACATGGGAAAGTTTTTATCTTTCATTGCTTTGCTTTTTTTTTTTTTTTTTATTTTTACTTTTTGGCTGCGCAGCTTGCGGGATCTCGGTTCCCGACCAGGGATCGAACCTGCACCCAAGGCATTGGAAGCACAGAGTCTTAACCACTGGACCGCCAGGGAAGTTGATTTTGAAGGATCTTCAACCACCAGAAATTTCTAGGATACTGAATAAGACTTAGAAGTCAGGTAATAAAATAGAAGTATGGTTTAAATAATTGTCAGTATAACATAGTTTGGTTTAAATTCCTGAGTATCTTTCCTATATTTGGCACTACAGAGAATTTGTGAAAGAAAAGGTGGCCCCTATCTGATAGATTTTTGTTTTTTAAGTTTTTAGTTAACACCTCCATCACCACACAAGTTCTTTCTTTTTTTAAAATTTATTTTATTTATTTTTGGCTGTGTTGGGTCTTCATTGCTGCGTGTGGGCTTTCTCTAGCTGCAGTGAGCGGGGGCTCCTCTTTGTTGTGGTGCACGGGCTTCTCATTGCAGTGGCTTCTCTTGTTGCGGAGCACGGGCTCTAGGTGCGCAGGCTTCAGGAGTTGTGGTGCGCGGGCTTCAGGAGTTAGCGGGCTCTAGAGCACAGGCTCAGTAGCTGTGGTGCACGGGCTTCTCATTGCAGTGGCTTCTCTTGTTGCGGAGCACGGGCTCTAGGTGCGCAGGCTTCAGGAGTTGTGGTGCGCGGGCTTCAGGAGTTAGCGGGCTCTAGAGCACAGGCTCAGTAGCTGTGGTGCACGGGCTTAGTTGCTCCGTGGCATGTAGGATCTTCCCAGGCTAGGGATCGAACCTGGGTCCCCTGCATTGGCAGGTGGATTCTTAACCACTGCACCACCAGGGAAGCCCTATCTGATAGACTTATAAACTTTTACTTTGCTAGGGAGGGACATTTTTGTAGAAATGATTTAAAGCAGTCTTACAAGGCAAATATAACTTTAACCACTAAACTTCTCAAAATCGTGTAGTTTGCTGACTCATCTTTTATCTCTTTTTAATCAAAAGAAAAAGTAGATGAAGGTGTAACCTTGAAAAAGACCCTCTATAACAGGGTTTATAAACAAAACAGAAAAACTCAAACAAGAACAGAATGACTAGTGGAACTCCCAGTTTGTGGCTAGGAGTGCATTGTTGGGGTTACAGTCCTCCACTGACCACAATATGGGTGAGAAAGGCTATTTCAAAACTGCCTTGACGTTTAGAAAGCAGAGGCTACAGTAGTTCCAGATGCATGGCTATGGAATGACTCAGTCTTCAAAGGGTCTGGAATGCACACATCTTCTCAAAGAACAGCTGTCAGATGGCACAGCCACATAGACTGGAGGTTAAAAATGTGAGTTCTGGAGTCAGGCTGCCTGGGTTTGAATCCAAACGCTGCCATTTACTATGAGCCTTTGGGCACGTTATTTAGCTTCTTTGACCCCCTCTTTGCTGAAATGGGAATAATAACTACCTATATCTTATAGAGTTGTTTTGAGGACTAAATGATATAATGCATGTAAAATGCTTACAGTAATACTTGGTGCACAGTTAGCATTCAATGAAATCACTGTGATGAGACAGGTGTCTAATGGCTGAAGCAGGACAGTGTGACTCCAATGTTTTGATGTGGAGGGAGTTTTGCTTTAAATATTATTCCTATCATAAAATTAAAAAGTATTTTTTACTGTGTACAATAGACATCCCTGACTCTTAATGCTTTCCCTATCCCTCATCTATATTATTGGGGAGGGAGGTTCATTTTCTTTTATGCAGTTCTGCTTGAAATATTCATGAGAATTGCCTCAGAAGTCATATAGAAGTGGCCTTTAGGGTTGTCGGTCTTGTTCCCCCCAAATATCATTACGAAGGAGTTCGAAGACATTAACTATAATATTATTTTTGTTTAAGTCTTTAATAAAGTGTTATTTTATTACCAGAACTACATAGAGAAGAGTAGAAAATGTAACTACATACTTCTTAGAGACTCTGAACTTGAGAATAAGGAATTACTGTACTGTTGACTCTAAACTCTTTCTATCTCCCTTTCCGCCTTTAAATAGTTTGGGACTCAAAAAGCCTATAAGATAGCACGTATGTCCATCTTCAAAAACTTTAAGTGGAAAAATTTAATACAGTCAAATCTATTAAAAGTGTGATCATTGTAACTACTGTGGAGCCACCAGAGAATATGAATGTTATTCAGACTATAAGCAAATTCAGAATATAACCACATTCTCAGACTGAGCACACTTGACTTAGCATGGCTCTTTCTGAAGTGATCAAGTATGAAGCTTGTTTGCCTCATGGCCTATGGCTCAAGGATGGAATGGGATTTTGATTTCATACACCAGTAATAAAAAACCCAAAAGTTCAGTAGTAGTGTTCCTACATCCAATCCAACATTTTAAATGTAAGATTAAATGGCCCTGGCAGCATAAAAATTCCTCAAAAAAGTTTTAATTCACTGATTATATTGCAGAGAAACTTAAAAATCTGATTTAAGAGTACCATTAGCTCTTTCAGGATAGCTCAAAGGTTTGGGGGGGATTAAATGAGTGGCTTTTTCTTTGGTGGATGTAATATTAATAGTCTGTTATGATCCTGAATAAATTTAGCTAAAATAATACACATACAAATTTAAAGTTAAGTTAAATCTAGGGACTGTATGGTTTTAATTCTAAAGACATAATTAATTGGATATTACAGTAAAAATCTTTTTAAAATTTCGCTCTTTCTTCACCTTTGAAGTAATGACATTTTATGCAAGAGCTCCTAATTTTATGTAAGAAAGAAATCCTAATATTTCTCTGCTGTGAACTATTTATCTGAAGAAGAAAGCCTAAATTAAAAAAATTAAAATTAAAAAAATTAAAATTAAAAAAATATAACCAGAGAAAGAAAACAGATTCTTAAACACAGTAATTAATTCATGATAGACAGATTTTGAATTATTATTCTACAGTTAAGTTCATTTAGCTTATTCTATCCTTCATATAAAATTATTGCTTTTTGTCCATAGCACCACAATGACAACTCTTGCAAATTTACTGAACCTCTCTGATCCTTTCTTCAGTGGTAAAATAGAATAATTCTACCTACTTTTCAAGGTTGTTAGAGAGATTAAATAAGATCATATATGAGCAGTCCCCAGCACTGCCTCTCACTTCTTAAGTTCTTAGTAAATGGTATTATTTGGCTTTTAAGGATTCAGGTATCTGGTCAGATTAAAGCATCTTAGCCAGGTGATTTATGAACTCCTTCCCAGCCATGTATGTTGGAAACTCCTTCCAGCTTTCCAACTTTGTGAAAATTAACCAGAACATACACATGACTGCAGTAAACTGGTCAGCTCTTCTACTGTGGTGGGCTTTCTATGTGGAAAAAGTTGTTTAACTAACAACCTATCACCATCCCATGACTCAAATAATATAACTATCTTACACAATGAAAGATCTGACAAAATTTTACTCTTTGTGTTACCATAATTTTGTGATGACTATTCTAACTCCTCAGTCTCTCTGGATACTGACTTTGCTACATGTTTTTTGTTTTTGGTTCCTTTAGAGAGAATAATAAGGAAGATGCAGGTGTGTTTAGAAGGTGGGTGGCTAAACAGAGATGCAGTTATGAAAAAGATTGTCTAATGAAACTGTCAGAAGTGATAAAAATGAAAACATTACCTGTTGAGCTTGAGTGACCATCTCCTTATAGATAGTATCGAGGCTGACATTTGATAAAATGGTTAATGCTGATACAATTGTTTCTGCTTGTGCTTTGTCAAATCCTATAAGCGGCAAATAGGTATTTATATTTTTTAAAAAGTGCACATCCTTCTCAAAATAGACAGCTAGAATAACTTCTATCATTTAAATTTTCATGCAGTTGACTCTTGAACACATGGATTTGAACTGAGTGGGTCCACTTAGATGCAGATTTTTCTCAATAGTAAATACTACCATACCACACAATCTGTGGTTGGTTGAAGCTGTGGATGTGGAATTGCGGATACAGAGGGCCACTATAAAGTTACATGCAGATTTTTGACTACACAGGCGGTCGGTGCCCCAACCCCTGTGTTGTTCAAGGGTCAACTGCAGTCTTTTAAGAAAATGGTTATAATTAAAAATCGACAGATTATGCTAAATTATTCTCTAAAGAGCACTCTCCAATTTTAATTCCACTGATCCATTTCCCCACATTTACATCAACATGGGTATTACTAGTCTTTTTTGAGTGTATAATTAACATTAAAATGGTATTGCATTGTTATTTTAATTTATACTTAAAATTTGCATTTCCTTGATTAAGCATCTTTACATACATTTATTGGTAATTTATTTTTCTGTGAGCTGTTTATGGCCTTTGTCCATTTTTCTATAAAACTGCTTAACTTTTCTTATTGATTCATATGAATTCTTTGTATGTTAAAGCAATATAGTTATATTTATAGTTATAAAATATTGTCTATTACCCATGTGTTGTACAATATATCCTTGTAGCTTATTTTATACGTCTCCCTTTTCTTTTTTTTTTTTAACATCTTTATTGGAGTATAATTGCTTTACAATGATGTGTTAGTTTCTGCTTTATAACAAAGTGAATCAGTTATACATATACATATACCCCCATATCTCCTCCCTCTTACGTCTCCCTCCCACCCTCCCTATCCCATCCTTCTACGTGGTCACAAAGCTCTTAGCTGATCTCCCTGTGCTATGCAGCTGATTCTCACTAGCTATCTATTTTACATTTGGTAGTATATATAAGTCCATGCCACTTACTCACTTTGTCCCAGCTTACCCTTCCTTCTCCCCATGTCCTCAAGTCCATTCTCTACGTCTGCATCTTTATTCCTGTCCTGCCCCTAGGTTCTTCAGAAACTTTTTTTTTTTTTTAGATTCCATATATATATGTTAGCATATGGTATATGTTTTTCTCTTTCTGACTTACTTCACTCTGTATGACAGACTCTAGGTCCATCCACCTCACTACAAATAACTCAATTTCGTTTCTTTTTATGGTTGAGTAATATTCCATTGTATATATGTGCCACATCTTTATCCATTCATGCAGCTCAATATCAAAAAAACAAACAACCCAATCCAAAAATGGGCAGAAGACCTAAACAGACATTTCTCCAAAGAAGATATACAGATTGCCAACAAACACATGAAAGAATGCTCAACATCATTAATCATTAGAAAAATGCAAATCAAAACTACAATGAGATATCATCTCACACCAGTCAGAATGGCCATCAGCAACAAATCTACAAACAATAAATGCTGGAGAGGGTGTGGAGAAAAGGGACCCCTCTTGCACTGTTGGTGGGAGTGTAAATTCATACAGCCACTATGGAGAACAGTATGGAGGTTCCTTAAAAAACTAAAAATAGAACTACCATATGACCCAGCAATCCCACTACTGGGCATATACCCTGAGAAAACCATAATTCAAAGAGTCATGTACCACAGTGTTCACTGCAGCTCTGTTTACAATAGCCAGGACATGGAAGCAACCTAAACAGTGACTCTTAATTGTTCATAATGGTGATGTTGTCTTGACTAGGTAATTTGTTATGAGTACCGTTGATATTCTTTCAAAAGGGACCCATGTTTCTCACCATGAGTTTCCAAGTCCTGAACCAATGCATGCGTATCAAACGTTAATTTCCTTTGTTCTAAAGGAGTTATGTCCACTCGCCTCATATCATATCCTTCCTTGGCTGCGGTGGTGAAGAAATCTGAAAAGAAAAGGCAGTTTTTTTTGTAGTAACTAATAGAAGCGTCACATTTTAGCTTCTAAAGCATTCCCCCCCATCTATTTGTAATACAGTTCCAGCTCTTCTACTTGGGAATTCTGTAATTTCAAGCAAGATAAAGGACTTATCTGAGCCCGATTCTTTTTTTTTTTTTTTTTCCGGCCACGCCGTGCAGCATGCAGGATCTTAATTCCCCAACTAGGGATTGAACCCATACCCGCTGCATTGGGAGGGTAGTCTTAACCACTGGACTGCCAGGGAAGTCCCTGAGCCCCTGATTCTTTTATCTGAAAAGTCTCTAACATTATTCTGTACATAGTAAACATTCAGTAAATGTTTGTTGTCTTTTAGTATTCCAAAATTTTAAGAGTCAGTCTAACATCATAACATAATATACATCAAAAGCTTTGGGGGGACTTCCCTGGTGGCGCAGTGGTTAAGAATCCGCCTGCCAATGCAGGGGACACAGGTTCGAGCCCTGGTCTGGGATGATCCCACATGCTGCGGAACAACTAAGCCCGTACGCCACAGCTACTGAGCCTGCACTCTAGAGCCCGTGAGCCACAGATACTGAGCCCGCATGCCACAAGTACTGAAGCCCACATGCCTAGAGCCCGTGTTCTGCAACAAAGAGAAGCCACCGCAATGAGAAGCCCGCACACCGCAACAAAGAGTAGACACCGCTCGCCTCAACTAGAGAAAGCCCACGCACAGCAACAAAGACCCAAAGTAGCCAAAAGTAAATAAATTTATTTAAAAATAAAAAAAAGCTTTGGGTACTGCTGGCACATCTCTAATTACTGGAGAGCAGAAACTGTCCAGCAACTCTCCTTCTTGCTCAGAAGTCTTTCATAGAGCTGTGATAAGTTTTAGACATATACCCCCATCTAAAATAGATTTCTGTCCTCCCACTCTTATATATCCACAGTTTATTTCCTACACAGTTCTCAGTTCTAATCTGAAATTATCTTGTTTACTGCTTGTCTCTCTGAACCAGAATGTAAGTGCCATGAGGCCTGGACTGTGTTTTTCATCTGTATCTTTAGTACCTAAAACAGTGCTTGGCAAATAGTTGGCTCACAGTATTTTATTGTTGAATCAATCAGTGAATCAGATTTTAAATCCGGGAGTATTTAGTGGTATCAACACAAAAGACCTAGGATGTTGTTCTCATTTTTGAAATAAATGTCCTATTTCAATAAATTCCCAATTTTTAACCTAGACACAGAATGGTTCTTTTCCATCTACTGCTGATGAATTTATTAAAAAGTATTTTCTTTGGGGGAGAACTCTGTCTATACACAACTTTATTGCCATTACTATGTATTATGTAAAATAACTGCTAATTAGTATAAACTACTAATCAAACACAAGGTACTATACTAGATACTTTATATACTACCAAGGCATCGTGGTATTATTCACCTTTTTAGATAAGAAAATCAAGCCTAGGAAAGGTAAAGCCTAAGGTTTTGCCTAAGGTCTTGCCTAAGGTCATAGAGTCTCTGGCAGAATCAGGATTCAGATCCAGGTCTTTTGACTCCAAATCTCATGCTCTCTTACCCCATGCTGTCTTTTTTTATCCTAAGCCACTTAAGACACCTAGGTACTTAAAAGACAAAGCTGCAACCTCAGGTATTACTTTTCTGCTAGTATAGTGTAAGGCAAATGTGATTCCTTCCTATATAACTTTCTAGTCAAGAAACATCTGAGTGCCAGGCACTGTGTTAGGCACAGGGGATGATGAGCAAAACCAGACATAACAGATGTCTTCATTGACTTTATAGACTAATAAACAGGAAACAGATGTTTTTTAAAAAAATCTAAACATAAACTCTAAATTCAAATAATGAAAGAGTAATGTCTAGTCCTTTAGATTAATTCATTCAAGTACTCAGATGAATTCTGGTTAACCAGAAATAAAAGGAAGCAGATGTAAAGGTGGATCAATTTTGAACACATACACACTCATTAGCACAGAGGTCAGCAATCTTTTTGGCTTTGAGTGGCATCTAGAAGAGTTAAGCAGTGTGCCTGTGGGTCAATATTAAACCTAAGGAGGGAGAGAAAAAGAAAACCAGAGGAAAAAGAGGGGCAGATTTCTATAACAACTGCATTAGGAACAATGATTGGTACCCTTAGTTACCTATCCTTGATTAGAAGTTGATTCAGTTGATTAGAAGTTCAGTCTTTTATTTGGGGTTTAGGGGAAAAAATCAGTAATAATATTTATACAACATGTTACTATTTTCACACCTATTACTTATCCTTAAAATTCTCATGTTGTGGATGAGGAAAACTGAGGCTCAGAGGAGCTAAGTAATTTGAGATCTTATGGTCTCAGAGCAAGGCATATTAGTACACAGTTCCTCTGACTTCAGTCAACAAACTTTGAATACCTTCCACAAAGAGAAGCTTCCTACATGTTGACTGAAAAAAAAAAAAAAGTGCAACCTAAAAGTTGAGAATTATGTTTTATTCAGTGGATTTTCTGAGGACTTAAGCCTGGAGGACAGCCTCTCAGATCGTCTGAGAGACTGCTCAGAAGAGGTAAGGGAGGAGCCAAGATATACAAGAGTTTTGCAACAAAAACCCGGTAGCTGGAACATCAAAAGATTACTGTTAAAGAAAACCAGACATCTCAAGTTAATGAATTTAGCACTTTTCTATGTATGGGAAGATGCAAGGGTCTGGGCTCACTGAAATCATTCCTTTGATATGCACCTTAACTATCTAGGACCAGTGTCCTGCTTTTCTCCATCCTGAATCCCCTCAGAGTGCATGGCTGAGGGTGGCTGCAGTGGCTGGTGGCTGCAGCATCCTTCGTTTACTGATATGGCAGGCAACATTTTTCATCCACAGTGCCTCACCTTGCTCATAAATTCAACCATCATTTGGGAAGCATTTCATGACCAATTTTGTCCCATGGTGCTAGGAAGGCTTGTCCCCAGATCAGGTAAAGATTCTGTTGATAGGCTATACTCAATGTGTTAATTTTTGGATTAGGCCCTGTTGATAATCTAAACTTCTCTGGATCACCTGTCTTACTAGTCTCTTTTGATCCAGGAAATGTTTTCCCCTGTTGCTTCTTCCCATAACTAGAGTTGTACTATTACAGTTATTTTATGTAGGTTATCTATATATAATTAACGGTCTGAAGATTTTTAGCCATCATTAATTTTGTTGGAGACCTGGTTACACATTGGGTAATGCAAAAGACAACAATTTTTTTTTTCCCCTGGCCACGCTGTGCAGCTTGTGGGATCTTCCCTGACCAGGGATTGAACCTGCAACCTCAGCAGTAAAAGCTTGGAGTCCTAACCACTAGACCACCAGGGAATTCCCCAGTAGACAGTAATCTTATAAAACAGACGGGATGTAGGTAACACAACTAGTACAGCTTTATACATTAATAAAGTCACAGTATAGCAGAGACAGAAAGCATAAACAAATTGAAAACAAGGAGAACAAATTAAAGCAATGATTAGTATAACTAGTTGTAATCTGGTTGCAGTAAACCATCAAGTTCACAGGGGAGCCAGCTGGAGAAGCCAAATTCTGGAAGGATCAGGCAGAGAGAAAATGATATATATTTCATCTTTGTTTACAAAGGTATACTTTATCAACTTGTTGTAGGTCACAGCATAAGAGGAAAGCTTTTCCTGTTTTCCTGGAAAACAAGGATTAAAATCCAGTATGTTTCAGAAAAAGTGATAAAATTATAAATCATATTCATCAGTTCATTTAGTCTCATGTAATTAATTCCTGAAGATCTGAATGCAGTCATCAGGTCTCCCATCCGAATTCTGTAATTTCTTACCCAGTTCAGTGGTATGATCTGAAAATTATCAGAAACTTATATTTGTGAAAAAGTCATTTTTGGGCTTCCCTGGTGGCGCAGTGGTTGAGAGTCTGCCTGCCGATGCAGGGGACACGGGTTCGTGCCCTGGTCTGGGAAGATCCCACATGCCGCGGAGCAGCTAGGCCCTTGAGCCATGGCTGCTGAGCCTGCGTGTCTGGAGCCTGTGCTCCACAACAGGAGAGGCCACAACAGTGAGAGGCCCGCGTACCGCAAAAAAAAAAAAAAAAAAGAAAGAAAAAAAAAAAGTCATTTTTACGAATCTTCTTTAAGATCTTCATTTTATAAAAGCATCACAGTAAAACAATGATTGTTTACAAACAAGACTTAAAATGGCACGGTTAAAGATCTGATTACAATGCAATTGACAAGAAACTTGGATACTTCTGTGACACACATTTTAAGATAATTAGACTTATGACTGATAACTTATACCAGGGTACATCAGATTTTTAGGTATTCCATATAAATTTTGGAATATCTGTATTTATGACATTTATCTATACACTAAAACCTATGGTTCATCTCCAATCACTTGATGATGCTTCTCAAGTAATTTAACATACCAAACAAGCCTAATTAGTTTAATATTCTTCTCTGAGATGTCTCAGGGTTCCTTCAAAGCATCCCAGAGTTAGCTGGAGGTCAAAAGAACTTTAGCTAGAATTTCATATTTGGGGGACTTCCCTGGTGGTGCAGTGGTGAGGAATCTGCCTGCCAATGCAGGGGACAGACACACTTCCCCTGGTCTGGGAAGATCCCACATGCTGTGGAGCAACTAAGCCCATGCGCCACCACTACTGAGCCTACACGCTACAGCCTGTGAGCCAGAACTACTGAGCCCACGTGCCACAACTACTGAAGCCTGTGTGCCTAGAGCCCTGCTCCACAACAAGAGAAGCCACTGCAAGGAGAAGCCCGCACACCGCAACAAAGAGTAGCCCCCACTTTCTCAACTAGAGAAGCCCGCGCACAGCAATGAAGACCCAACACAGCCAAAAAAAAAAAAAAAGGTGTTAGCAGAACTATTAAAAAAAAATAATTTCATATTTGGGAAGTTTGTCAAAAACATCAAAAAGGTTTCAAAACACCTGGTCAAATAGGATCATAGGTCATTGTGAAACAGTACTTCAAAAAACAAATACAGATCACTTAAAGGCAAAGAAACTCACACCATCTATTACCAATAGCAATACTCCAAGAAAACTTTGTTCTCTTAACAAAGAGAGGAACCAAATCCAGTTTTGCACCAGCCTACTTTTAATAACAAAATCCATTTACCTAATTAAATTTAATCTAATCCCAGCCTGACTATGTACAAAACTCCTTTTTCAGGGCTCCCTTTCCACATACCTTCTAAGACTTTTTGTATACGTATTAGTTTATCCTATATTTTTCCATCCAAAAATAACCAGTTCTAGGACAATCATTTTTTCCCCTTAACAAAATGTATTTTCATTCCTCACACCTTCTTTTGCTGAAAACACCCATCCTACTTTCCTTGCATATTGAAATGTTTCCCTTAGTATTTTTAGTAACTTTAATTACATATTCCACCTTTAACCCTTAAAAGCCTTACTCTCTACCAAAAATCGACAATCAGCAAGTAACTGTAAACTGTCATACCAGCATTTCCTTATTGGAATATCCTATAACCTCTAGAAACATATAACATAATTTCTTTCCTCAATGTGGTATAAGATATGGGTCTAATAAACCCAAACATCTTTAGTTCCCTCTCGTAAGCAGAGAGAAGTAGGTAAATTTAGATCTGTTTAGCAATTACTGTTCCAGTATTTTATCTTATTTGAAATGACCTGGATATTCAGTGAACTGCCATCATTTAATTTAACTTAGCAAAACTCAACTTACCAAAAATCTGGAGAAACTATTTTAGATAGACGTACCCCAAACATAATTATTCCTAAAGGGTTCACCTAAAAACTCTCAACCCATTCCCCTTTATTTTATAACTTATGAAAATACTACCATACCAAGTTAAATTTTTTTTTTTTTTGCTGACAAACTCTGTAACAGAAATAACATGAACATGTTGACCTTCAGTAAACTTACTTTTATTATAAAAGTAAGATATGTCTACACTGATTAAACCAGCAAACTTAAGCTAGCTTTAATACCAGACGTTAATTTAATATTGAATATTTCCTAGATCATGTGACCCTGAAATTCCTTCTGGCCAGTTTCTTTCATATTTAGAAATATTTAATTTGTAAGCACTTACTTTTAAGTCAATTAAATAGAGCTCTTTATAAATTTAATTTTGATAATATTTCCCAGAGGTAGAGATATTTCATACATATAATGTCTACACAGACACACAAACAGACAAATTTAGAGATCTCATAGCTTCACTTTAAAAACTTAATTATGATTCATGTACTACAATGTAAATTTACTAGTTATTTATAACAGTTGGAGTAAGTTAAATTTCTTTGCTCAGATGACAAAGGCTTTACTATTTGTGGAAAAGACTTTTAATATTTGTATTTGTCCTTGATAAACCCTTAAGGAGACTATGAATTAGATTTTGGCTGAGGGAGCCTTTCCAGTGGTTTGAGTTTAAAAAGGCCACTTTTTCCCTTTTTCCCTCGTTGGTTTCAGGTTCTGAAACCTGACTGAGATAATTAGGTTCAGTCTCAGATCACTGTGGGCTGTATTTACATTTCTGATTTATAGAGATTTGCAAGACAAAGATGTTGCTTTTAATTCCACAAAGAACGGGTCTGTCACCTAAATGATATTAAAAGATTAATTTGCCCAACTATGTTTTCTTTAATTTCCTTTTTTATATCAGTGAGAAGATTTCCAACTAAACTGCAATTCAGGAGTTCTGTGTTCTAGGATTTCAGGGCTTAATTTATCATGCCTTCAAAAGCTTGCATAAGGCATTCAACAAAGGCCCTCTTTCTCAGTTTTACTTTATACTGTATGGGCTCATGTAATGCTACTGGTTTCCTTTAGCATGTTTAATTAATATTTCCTGAGGGGCAAATTCATATGCCCTGCCTTATAATACCAAGCAGGGGAAGCATACACCAGTGAAACATGTCTATTCCACGATATAATTAAGCAAAAGAGATGTAACCATCTTATATAAAGCCCACTTAAAATGGGTACATTTTTATAAATTTTCATCTCAATTCTATCAACTTTTATACTTTTAACTTTAGTTTCCATGAGGACTCAATCAACAAGTGTAGGTCTTACAAGGAGTCCTAGGAGCCTTTCTTTTTATCCTGACCATTATATCTATTTTTGTATAAAAGGCTCTGGGATCCCCAGTTGGGGGTTGAGCCAAGGGTTTCAAGCCCTTTTCTCAATCTTTTAACTTTATTGTTCTGTTGCCCCAAGTAACTGTTGGTCAGGTATCTGAGTGTAATTTTCTTCCAGCCTTTTAAATATATAAATACATAAATATAAACAAACAAATAAAACACTGAAGTAAATAGAGTGGACTTGTCTGGGGCCCTGTAATGTTGGGGACAGCAAGGGATCCCTTTGGCCCATCCAACCTCAGGTAGTGCTGTATCAAACCTTTGGTTTAATCCCATTAATTTCCATTTTATTTACTCCATTTAAAAATAACCCCCTAAAGATTTCTTTATTAATTTGGGACACGTCCCTTTAAAATTTCCACCTGGTTGGGAAAAAGTCTCTAGAATTTCCCTTCAGTTTTTTTTCCCCCTGTTAATCAACCTAGTTAACATGAATTATTCTAATGTTTTTAGAAGCATCTGTAAGACCCATGAGGGGAAGTGGAGACCACAAACAAGGCTTCCCAAACCATTTGTATTTTTGGTTTGTTTTAAACTAAGGGAGTTTTTAGGTTAACCATTGCCAACTAAAAACTGGCATTTGCCATCTGCCTCTCTAAGGATTAAGTCACTAGCCACTGCAGTCACTGACCTTCAACACACCCTGAAAGGAGTTCAGGGCGGAGATCAGGAATGAGGCACTCTGTGCTCTGGGAAATGGACAGAAGATTAATTTGCCCAACTATGTTTTCTTTAATTTCCTTTTTTATATCAGTGAGAAGATTTCCAACTAAACTGCAATTCAGGAGTTCTGTGTTCTAGGATTTCAGGGCTTAATTTATCATGCCTTCAAAAGCTTGCATAAGGCATTCAACAAAGGCCCTCTTTCTCAGTTTTACTTTATACTGTATGGGCTCATGTAATGCTACTGGTTTCCTTTAGCATGTTTAATTAATATTTCCTGAGGGGCAAATTCATATGCCCTGCCTTATAATACCAAGCAGGGGAAGCATACACCAGTGAAACATGTCTATTCCACGATATAATTAAGCAAAAGAGATGTAACCATCTTATATAAAGCCCACTTAAAATGGGTACATTTTTATAAATTTTCATCTCAATTCTATCAACTTTTATACTTTTAACTTTAGTTTCCATGAGGACTCAATCAACAAGTGTAGGTCTTACAAGGAGTCCTAGGAGCCTTTCTTTTTATCCTGACCATTATATCTATTTTTGTATAAAAGGCTCTGGGATCCCCAGTTGGGGGTTGAGCCAAGGGTTTCAAGCCCTTTTCTCAATCTTTTAACTTTATTGTTCTGTTGCCCCAAGTAACTGTTGGTCAGGTATCTGAGTGTAATTTTCTTCCAGCCTTTTAAATATATAAATACATAAATATAAACAAACAAATAAAACACTGAAGTAAATAGAGTGGACTTGTCTGGGGCCCTGTAATGTTGGGGACAGCAAGGGATCCCTTTGGCCCATCCAACCTCAGGTAGTGCTGTATCAAACCTTTGGTTTAATCCCATTAATTTCCATTTTATTTACTCCATTTAAAAATAACCCCCTAAAGATTTCTTTATTAATTTGGGACACGTCCCTTTAAAATTTCCACCTGGTTGGGAAAAAGTCTCTAGAATTTCCCTTCAGTTTTTTTTCCCCCTGTTAATCAACCTAGTTAACATGAATTATTCTAATGTTTTTAGAAGCATCTGTAAGACCCATGAGGGGAAGTGGAGACCACAAACAAGGCTTCCCAAACCATTTGTATTTTTGGTTTGTTTTAAACTAAGGGAGTTTTTAGGTTAACCATTGCCAACTAAAAACTGGCATTTGCCATCTGCCTCTCTAAGGATTAAGTCACTAGCCACTGCAGTCACTGACCTTCAACACACCCTGAAAGGAGTTCAGGGCGGAGATCAGGAATGAGGCACTCTGTGCTCTGGGAAAAATGGACAGAACAGGCCTTCAGATAGATATTTTCAGGAGAAGATTTTATGAGCCCAAATTCTTGTATCTTTTCATATTTAGAAAAGCACTAAAATCATCAAGGGAGACATCTGCTTCTCATGACCAGCAGTAACCTTCTGCAAAAATGTGTGCTGGACTGCACCTATCCCCCACTTCACTAAAATCATATATATACTGACCTCTCTGGAGCAGTTCCTCAGAGCTATCTGAGAGGCTCTCTCCTGGGCTATAGTCCTCATTATGCCCTAAATAAAACTTAATTCACAACTCTCATGTTGTGCATGTTTTTTTCAGTCAACACCATTATATGTATTTCCCACCTTTTGTTTTCCTCCCCATAGGTACCAATAAAACAGCTGTTTATAATGAGCTCTCTAAAAATTTACCAATTGAAGTTTCTCAAATTTGAAGGATCCATCATCTAGCCATTAATGAGATGTATCTTAATAGTGCCTCAAACCAGTAAGATGCAAGAGGCTTCCCCCTAAGAGAGTGCAAAAGATGGTGCCTAAACAAGATCCAGAAAGTTTACTCCCCAAAACTTTTAAGAAAGTAAGACTTCATTGTACAGGCTGACTCAACAAAGGTTAAGAAGATGGCAAAAAGCCCCTGAGAGGTGGTACAGTCACACAAAAGACTGCTCAGAATCCCAGTCTATTCGATAGGTTGCCAAATGTATACCATAATATGTGCACCTTTTGGATGGCAGAGACCAAGTTCTCAAAACACACACACACACACACACACACACACACACAGAGAAATGAAGATCAGGTAGTACATTTACATTTAAAAGACAAAGGAAGAGAAATGCAAGTTCCCCCTAGAAGGGCTTTTGTTTAAGGTCAGAATTCTGAAAAGACATTTTTATCAGGCTGGCTTTTTCTAACTTAACTGTGTACACAAAAAAAGAGCTCCATCTTGGGAGAGAGTGGCCAAGATGGTGGAGTAGAAAGACCCTGAGCTCATCTCTTCACACGAGCATAGCAAAATCACAACTATCTGCAGAGCAACCATTGATGAAAAAGACTGGAACCGACCAGAAGAGATCTTCTACAACTAAAGTCATAAAGAAGGAACCACAACAAGATGGAGAGGAGGGGTGAACACATGATATAATCAAATCCCATCTCCATAAACTGGAGAATAATTGTATTGCAGAGGTAATCTCACAGGAGTGAGATTTCTGAGCCCCACGTCAGGCTCTCCAGCCCAGCGGTCTGACACCTGTAATATGAGCCCCCAGAGCGTTTGACTTTGAAGGCTAATGGGGCTTAACTGCAGGAGCACCGCAGGACTTGGGGGAATAAGAGACTTCACTCTTAAAGGCCCCCACAAAAATCTCACGCACACCAGGACCCAGGGCAAAGCAGTCACTTGATAGGCGTGTGGGCCAGACCTACCTGCTGGTCTTAGAGAGTCTCCTGGAGAGGCGGTGAGGCAGGTGGCTGTGGCTCACCCTGGGGACATAGACACAGGTGGCAGAAACTGGGGAACATTCAGCTGTGTGAGCACTGCTGCTGCTGGCAGCTGCTATCTTGGCTCATTAGCCAAGACCTAGTACCACCCAACAGCCTGCAGGCACCAGTGCTGGGAAGCCTCAGGACAAACAACTAACTGGGCAGGGACACGGCTCCACCCATAAGCACTGAAGCTGCCTAAAGACTAAAAAGCCCAAAGCCACCTCTGGACACACCCCTAGACAAAGCCCAGCCAAGAGGAGGGCCAACTCCCAGCTCCAACCACCAGTGGGCAGGCACCGGTCCCTCCTGCCAAGAAGCCTGCACAAGCCCTTAGACCAGCCTCACACACCAGGAGGCAGACACTAGAAGCAACAAACCTACGATCCTGCAGTGGAGGCCAGACCCTACCCTGGGGCCAGCTGGGTCCTGGCCCTACCCACTAGCAGGCCAGTGAAAACTTTGGAACACCCTGGACCCCAGATCCAACAGTGTCAGGAACTGGCCCCACACCAACAATCTGAAATGAACTCTGGGATCCCTGGGCCCTGCAGCCAGACTCCAGAACCAACTCTGCCTGACAGTAGCCTGGCACTAACACCAGGATCTGGCTTCACTTGCCAGTGGGTGGGCAACAGCTCAGGAGACTTTGGGACCCTGACTCCACCTACCAGTGAGTGAGCACTAGCCTTGGGACCCCTTAGGATTCCACGACCATCCATGTCGTGACCAGGCCACGCTAAATAGCAGCTAACAGCATCCACACAAGGCAGGCTGTGGCAACCAACTAGATTAGGGGCCAACCAAACCTACCAGACTGCCCACACAGCCCTCTTAGGGGGAACCCCTAGAGCATATAGCTTGGGTGACAAGAGAGGAGTGCACCGCTGGGATGCACAGGATGCCGCCTACAGAGGACCATTTCCAAGGTAACTAACCTGCCACATACATAAAAATACACACAGCAAGTCAGACAAAATGAGATAGCAGAGGAATACGTGCCTGATGAAGGAACAAGATAAAACCACAGAAGAAGTAACTGATGTGGAAATAGGCAATCTATGCAAGAACGAGTTCAGGGTAATGATTGTAAAGATAATCAAAGAACTCGGGAGGAGAATGGATTAACAGAGCGAGAAGTTAGAAGTTTTTAATGAAGAGGTAGAAAATAAAAAGGACAACCAAGCAGAGATGAAGAATACAATAACTGAAATGAAAATTACACTAGAATGAATTAATAGTAGACTAAATGATTCAGAAGAACAGGTCAGTGAGCTAGAAGACAGTGTAAATCACTATAGCTGAACAGAAAAAAGAATGGAAAGAAATGAGGACAGTTTAAGAGATCTCTGGAAAACATCAGCACAATAATATTGCATTATAGGGGTCCCAGAAGGAGAAGACAGAGAGGGCCTGAGAAAATATTTGAAGAGGCAGTAGCTGAAAACCTCCCTAACCTGGGAAAGGAAACAGTCATCCAAGTCCAGGAAGTGCAGAGATTCCCACAGAGGATTAACCCAAAGAGGAACACACCAAGACATATTGTAATCATAATGACAAAGTTTAAAATAAAGAGAGAATACTAAAAGCAGCAAGGGAAAATCAACAAAAAACATACAAGGGAACTCCCATAAGGCTATCAGCTGATTTTTCAGCAGACCTCTGCAGGCCGGAAGGGAGTGGCACAATATATTCAAAGTGATGAAAGGGGAAAACTTACAGCCAAGAATACTCTACCCAGCAAGGCTCTCATTCAGACTTGATGGAGAAATCAAAAGCTTTACAGACAAGCAAAAGCTGAAAAAATTGAGTACCACCAAACCAGCTTTACAACAAATGATAAAGGAATTTCTCTAGATGATAAAGACCACCTAGAAGCTAGAAACAAGAAAACAACTAGAAACAAGAAAATAACAAAATGAAAAAGCTCACCATTAAAGGCAAACATACAGTAAAGGTAGGAGATCATCCACACACAAAGCAAGTAGGGAGTTTAAAAGACGAAAGTGGTAAAATCATGTTTATCCACAACAAGCAGTTAAGGGATACACAAAACAATTAAATGTAAAATATGATATCAAAAACAGTAATTGTGGGGACTTCCCTGGCAGTCTCGTGGTTAAGACTCTGCGCTCCCAATGCAGGGGGCATGGGGTTGATCCCTGGTCAGGGAACTAAGTTCCTGCATGCCGTGCAGTATGGCCAAAAAAAACCAAAAGCAAAACCAAAAACAAATGAAAAAACTCCAGGTAATTGCGAGGGGAAGAGAGTACAAGTGAAGGGTATTTAAAACGCATTTGAAATTAAGAGAGCAGCAACTTAAAACAATCATCTATATACATAGACTGCTATACAAAAACCTCATGGTATCCACCAACCAAAAACTTACAATGGATCTACACACAAGAAAGAAAAAGGGGACTTCCCTAGTGGCGCAGTGGTTAAAAATCTGCCTGCCAATGTAGGGGACACAGGTTTCAGCCCTGGTCCGGGAAGATCCCACATGCTGTGGAGCAACTAAACCCATGTACCACAACTACTGAGCCTGCACTCTAGAGCCCACAAGCCACAACTACTGAAGCCCATGCGCCTAGAGCCTGTGCTCTGCAACAAGAGAAGCCACCGCAATGAGAAGCCCACACACCAAGACGAAGAGCAGCCCCCACTAGCCACAACTAGAGAAAGGCCACAGAGAGCAATGAAGATCCAGTGCAGCCAAAAATAAATAAATAAATAAATAAGTTTTTTAAAAAAAGAAAAGAAAAAGGAATCCAAACACAACACTAAATATAGTCATCAAATCACAAGAGAAGAGAACAAAAGAAGGGGGAAATAAAAGACTTACAAAAATCCAGAGCAGTTAAGAAAATGGCAATAAGAACATATATATGGTTAATTACCTTAAAAGTAAATGGACTAAATGCTCCAACCAAAAGACACAGACTGGCTGAATGGATACAAAAACAAGACCCGCATGTATGCTAACTACACTTTAGATCTAGAGAAACATACAGACTGAAAGTGATGGAAAAGGTATTCCAAGCAAATGGTAATCAAAAGAAAGCCAGAGTAGCAATACTTATATCAGACAAAATAGACTTTAAAAATAATGACTGTCACAAGAGACAAAGAAAGACACTACAAAATGATCAAAGGATCAATCCAAGAGGAAGATATAACAACTGAAAATATATATACACCCAACATAGGAGCACCTCAAAATATAAGACAAATATTAACAAAGGAGAAATTGACAGTAACACAATAATAACAGGGGGACTTTAACTTACATGTTACATCAATGGACAGATCATACAGACAGGAACACAGGCCTTAAATAACACATTGGATGAAATGGGCTTCACTGATATTTATTGAGCATTTCACCTGAAAGAAGTAGAATAAACATCCTTTTCTCATGCACATGGAACATTCTCCAGGATAGATCACATGATAGGCCACAAAACAAGCCTCGATAAATTTTAAAAATTGCAAGCATTTTTTTCTGACCACAACACTATGAGACTAGGAATCAACTATAAGAAAAAAAACTGCAAAGAACACAAACATGTCAAGGCTAAACAATACGCTACTAAACAACCAATGAGTCACTGAAGAAATCAAAGAGGAAATTAAAAAATACTTGAAAAAGGAAAATGACAACATGATGCTCCAAAACCTATGGATGCAGCAAAAGCAATTCTAAGCGATACAAGCTTACCTCAGGAAACAAGAAAAATCTCAAATAACCTTACGTCTAAAGCAACTAGAGAAAGAATAAACAAAACCCAAAGTTAGTAGGAGGAAAGAAATCATAAAGATCACAGGAGAAATAAATGAAATAGAGATGAAGAAAATAATAGAAAAGATCAATGAAACTAAAACCGGGTTCTTTGAAAAAATAAGCAATATTGATAAATCTTTAGCCAGACTCATCAAGAAAAAAAAAAGGAGAGGGCCCAAATCAATAAAATCAGAAATGAATTAGGAGAAGTTACAACCAACACCACAGAGATACAAAGGACCATAAGAGACTACTACAGGGAACTATATGCCAATAAAGTGGACAACCTGAAAGAAATGGACAAATTCTTAGAGAGGTGCACTCTCCCAAGACAAAACCAGGAACAGAAAATATAAACAGACCAAGTACCAGTACTGAAAATAATTAATTAAAAAACTCCCAGGCTTCCCTGGCGCAGTGGTAGAGAGTCCGCCTGCCGATGCAGGGGACATGGGTTCGTGCCCTGGTCCAGAAAGATCCCACATGCCGCGGAGCGGCTGGGCCCGTGAGCCATGGCCGCTGAGCCTCCGTGTCCGGAGACTGTGCTCCACAATGGGAGAGGCCACAGCAGTGAGAGGCCCGCGTACGGCAAAAAAACAAAAAGAATCTCCCAACAAACAAAAGTCCAGAACCAGATGGCTTTACAGGTGAAATCTACCAAACATTTGGAGAAGAGTTAACACCTACCCTTTTGAAACTATTTCAAAAACTTGCAGAGGAAGGAACACTTCTGATCTCCTTCTATGAGGCCACCATCACCCTGATACCAAAATCAGACAAAGCTATCACAAAGACAAAAACCACATTCACAGAAAGATAAACAAGATGAAAAGGCAGAAGGCTATATACCAGATGAAGGAACAAGATAAAACCTCAGAAAAACAACTAAATGAAGTGGAGATAGGCAACCTTCCAGAAAAAGAATTCAGAATAATGATAGTGAAGATGATCCAGGACCTCGGAAAAAGAATGGAGGCAAAGATCGAGAAGATGCAAGAAATGTTTAACAAAGACCTAGAAGAATTAAAGAACAAACAGAGATGAACAATAAAATAACCAAAATGAAAAATACACTAGAAGGAATCAATAGCAGAATAACTGAGGCAGAAGAACAGATAAGTGACCTGGAAGACAGAATGGTGGAATTCACCGCTGCAGAAGAGAATAAAGAAAAGAGAATTAAAAAAATGAAGACAGTCTAAGAGACCTCTGGGACATTAAACGCAAACAACATTCACAATATAGGGGTCTCAGAAGGAGAAGAGAGAGAGAGAAAGGACCCGAGAAAATATCTGAAGAGATTATAGTCGAAAACTTCCTAACATGGGAAAGGAAATAGCCACCCAGGTCCAGGAAGCACAGAGTCCCATACAGGATAAACCCAAGGAGAAACACGCCAAAACACATAGTAATCAAACTAGCAAAAATTAAAGACAAAGAAAAATTACTAAAAGCAGCAAGGGAAAAACGACAAATAACATAAACGAGAACTCCCATAAGGTTAACAGCTGATTTCTCAGCAGAAACTCTACAAGCCAGAAGGGAGTGGCATGATATACTTAAAAGTGATGAAGGGAAACACCTTCAACCAAGATTACTCTACCCAGCAAGGATCTCATTCAGATTCAATGGAGAAATCAAAAGCTTTACAGACAAGCAAAAGCTAAGAGAATTCAGCACCATCAACCAGCTCTACAACAAATACTAAAGGAACTTCTCTAAGTGGGAAACACAAGAGAAGAAAAGGACCTACAAAATCAAACCCAAAACAATAAAGAAAATGGTCATAGGAACATACATATCGATCATTACCTTAAACGTGAATGGATTAAATGCTCCAACCAAAAGAAACAGGCTTGCTGCATGGATACAAAAACAAGACCCATATATATACTGTCTACAAGAGACCCACTTCAGACCTAGGGACATATACAGACTGAAAGTGAGGGGATGGAAAAAGATATTCCATGCAAATGGAAATCAAAAGAAAGCTGGAGTAGCAATACTCATATCAGATAAAATAGACTTTAAAATAAAGAATGTTACAAGAGACAAGGAAGGACACGACATAATGATCAAGGGATCAATCCAAGAAGAAGATATAACAATTATAAATATATATGCACCCACACAGGATCACCTCAATACATAAGGCAACTGCTAACAGCTATAAAAGAGGAAATCGACAGTGACACAATAATAGCGGGGGACTTTAACACCTCACTTACACAAATGGACAGATCATCCAAACAGAAAATTAATAAGGAAACACAAGCTTTAAATGACACAATAGACCAAATAGATTTAATTGATATTTATAGGACATTCCATCCAAAAACAGCAGATTACACTTTCTTCTCAAGTATGCATGGAACATTCTCCAGGACAGATCACATCTTGGGTCATAAATCAAGCCTCATTAAATTTAAGAAAACTGAAATCATATCAAGCATCTTTTCTGACCACAACACTATGAGATTAGAAATCAATTACAGGGATAAAAAACACGAACACATGGAGGCTAAACAATACGTTACTAAATAACCAAGAGATAAATGAAGAAATAAAGAGGAAATCAAAAAGTACCTAGAGACAAATGACAATGAAAACACGATGATCCAAAACCTATGGGATGCAGCAAAAGCAATTCTAAGAGGGAAGTTTATAGCTATACAAGCCTACCTCAAGAAACAAGAAAAATCTCAAATAAGCAATCTAACCTTACACCTAATGGAACTACAGAAAGAAGAAAAAACAAAACCCAAAGTTAGCAGAAGGAAAGAAATGATAAAGATCAGAACAGAGATAAATGAAATAAAAACAAATAAAACAATAGCAAAGAGTAATAAAACTAAAAGCTGGTTCTTTGAGAAGATAAACATAATTGATAAACCACTGGCTAGACTCATGAAGAAAAAGAGGGAGAGGACTCAAATCAATAAAATTACAAATGAAAAAGAAGTTACAACAGACACCACAGAAATACAAAGCATCCTACGACCACCACAAGCAACTCTATGACAATAAAATGGAAAACCTGGAAGAAATGGACAAATTCTTAGAAAGGTATAACCTCCCAAGACTGAACCAGGAAGAAACAGAATATATGAACAGACCAATCACAAGTAATGAAATTGAAACTGTGATTAAAAATCTTCCAACAAACAAAAGTCAGGACCAGATGGCTTCACAGGTGAATTCTATCAAAAATTTAGAGCAGAGCTAACACCCATCCTTCACAAACTCTTCCAAAAAATTGCGGAGGAAGGAACACTCCCAAACTCATTCTATGAGGCCACCATCACCCTGATACCAAAACCAGACAAAGATACTATAAAAAACGAAAATTACAGACCGATATCATTGATGAATATAGATGCAAAAATCCTCAACAAAATACTAGCAAACAGAATCCAACAACACATTCAAAGGATCATACACCATGATCAAGTGGGATTTATCCCAGAGATGCAAGGATTCTTCAATATACACAAATCAATGTAATACACCATAATAACAAATTGAAGAATAAAAACCATATGATCATCTCAAGAGATGCAGAAAAAGTTTTTGACAAAATTCAACACCCATTTATGATAAAAACTCTCCAGAAAGTAGGCATAGAGGGAACCTACCTCAACATAATAAAGGCCATATACGACAAACCCATAGCAAACATCATTCTCAATGGTGAAAAACTGAAAGCATTTCCTCTAAGATCAGGAACAAGACAAGGATGTCCACTCTCACCACTATTATTCAACATAGTTTTGGAATTCCTAGCCATGGCAATCAGAGAAAAAAAAGAAATAAAAGGAATACAAATGGGAAAAGAAGAAGTAAAATTATCACTGTTTGCAGATGACATGATACTATACATAGAGAATGCTAAAGATGCTATCAGAGAACTACTAGAGCTAATCAATGAATTTGGTAAAGTAGCAGGATACAAAATTAATGCACAGAAATCTCTTGCATTCCTATACGCTAATGATGAAAAATCTGAAAGAGAAATTAAGGAAACACTCCCACTTACCACTGCAACAAAAAGAATAAAATAACTACGAATAAACCTACCTAGGGAGACAAAAGACCTGTATGCAAAAAACTATAAGATACTGATGAAAGAAATTAAAGATGATTCCAACAGATGGAGAGATATACCATGTTCTTGGACTGGAAGAATCAATACTGTGAAAATGACTATACTACCCAGAGCAATCTACAGATTCAATGCAATCCCCATCAATTTACCAATGGCATTTTTTACGGAACTAGGACAAAAAATCTTAAAATTTGTATGGAGATACAAAAGACCCCGAATAGCCAAAGTAGTCTTGAGGGAAAAAAACAGAGCTGGAGGAATCAGACTCCCTGACTTCAGACTATACCACAAAGCTACAGTAATCAAGACAATATGGTACTGGCACAAAAACAGAAATATAGATCAATGGAACAGGATAGAAAGCCCGGAGATAAGCCCATGCACCTATGGTCAACTAATCTATGTCAAAGGAGGCAAGGATATATAATGGAAAAAAGACAGCCTCTTCAATAAATGGTGCTGGGAAAACTGGACAGCTACATGTAAAGGAATGAAACTAAAACACTCCCTGACACCATACACAAAAATAAACTCAAAGTGGATTAGAGACCTAAATGCAAGACCGGACAGTATAAAACTCTTAGAGGTAAACGTAGGAAGAGAACACTGTTTGACATAAATCACAGAAAGATATTTTTTGATCTACCTCCTAGAGTAATGGAAATAAAAAGAAACAAATGGAACCTAATGAAACTTAAAAGCTTTTGCACAGCAAAGGAAACCATAAACAAGACGAAAAGACAACCCTCAAAATGGGAGAAAATATTTGCAAACGAATCAACGGACAAAGGATTAATCTCCAAAATATATAAACAGCTCATGTAGTTCAATATTAAAGAAACAAACAACCCAACCCAAAAATGGGCAGAAGACCTAAATAGACATTTCTCCAAAGAAGATATACAGTTGGTCAAGAAGCACATGAAAAGCTGCTCAACATCACTAATTATTAGAGAAATGCAAATCAAAACTACAATGAGGTATCACCTCACACCAGTAAGAATGGGCATCATCAGAAAATCTACAAGCAACAAATGCTGGAGAGGGTGCGGAGAAAAGGGAACCCTCTTGCACTGTTGGTGGGAATGTAAATTGATACAGCCACTATGGAGAACAGTATGGAGGTTCCTTAAAAAACTAAAAATAGAATTACCATATGACCCAGCAATCCCACTACTGGGCATATACCCAGAGAAAACCATAATTCAAAAAGACACTTGCACCCCAATGTTCACTGCAGCACTATTTACAATTGCCAGGTCATGGAAGCAACCTAAATGCCCATCGACAGACGAATGGATAAAGAAGATGTGGTACATATATACAATGGAATATTACTCAGCCATAAAAAGGAACGAAATTGGGTCATTTGTAGAGACGTGGATGGATTTAGAGACTGTCATACAGATACAGAGTAAGTCAGAAAGAGGAAAAAGCAAATGTCATATATTAACGCATATATGTGGAACCTAGAAAAATAGTACAGATGAACTGGTCTGCAGGACAGAAACTGAGAAACAGATGTAGAAAACAAACATGATACTATACATAGAAAATCCTAAAGACACCACCAGGAAACTATTAGAGCTCATCAATGAATTTGGTAAAGTTGTAGGATACGATATTAATATACAGAAATCTGTTGTAATTCTACACAATACAATGAAAATCAGAAAGAGAAATTTAAGGAAACAATCCCATTTACCATCGCATCCAAAAGAATAAAATACCTAGGAATAAACCTGAGGAAGCAAGAAGACCTGTATGCTGAAAATTATAAGACACTGATTAAAGAAACTGAGGACGACACAATAGCCAAAACAATCTTGAGAAAAAACAGAGCTGGAGGAATCATGCTCCCTGACTTCAGACTGTACTACAGAGCTATAACAATCAAAATAGTATGGTACCAGCACAAAAACAAACACGTCGATCAATGAAACAGGATACAAAGCCCAGAAATAAACCCATGCACTTATGATCAACTAATCTATGACAAAGAAGGCAAGAATATACAATGGAGAAGGGACAGTCTCTTCAATAAGTCGTGCTGGGAAAACTGGACAGCTACATGTAAAAGAATTAAATTAGAACATTCTCTAACACCATACACAAAAATAAACTCAAAATGGATTAAAGACCTAAATGTGAGACCAGATATTATAAAACTCTTAGAGGAAAACATAGAACACTCTTTGACATAAATCACAGCGATATCTTTTTGGATCTGTCTCCTAGAGTAATAGAAATAAAAACAAAAATAAACAAATGAGACCTAATTAAACGTAAAAGCTTTTGCACAGCAAAGGCAACCATAAACAAAAACAAAAAGACAAACTATGGAATGGGAAAAAATATCTGCAAACGATGCAACTGACAAGGGATTAATTTCCAAAATATACAGCTTATACAGCTAAATATCAAAAAATAATACAATCAAAATTTGGGCAGAAGACCTAAATAAATTCTTGGCTTGACAGCTTTCAATCTTTTATTAATTTATAGATGGTGCCTCAATGTTTTCTCAACTGCATGTTTTTCAAGAAGAAATCTGATGTCAGTCTTATCTTTGTTGCTCTGTATTTAGTATGCCTATTTCATTTTTTTTCCTGGATGTTTTTATTATTTTTTGATCTTTGCTTTGAACAAATTTTATAATGATGTGCCTTGGTTTAGCTTTCTTCATGTTCCTTGTACTTGAGTGAGTGTTGAGCTTCGTCATTTTATAGTTTCCCTCAAATTTGAAAACTTTCACCCATCATTTCTTCAAAATTTTCTTGCTACCTTCTATTTTTGGGCCTCAAGTTACACATATATTAGGCCAACTGAAGATGTCTCTGAGCTCACTGGAACCTTTTTTCTACCTCCTCCTCCCACATTCTTTTACACTTTGGATAGGTTTTTATTGCTATATTTTCAAATTTTCCAATCTTCTCTTCTGCAAGACTAATTTTTTTTTCTGAGTTCAGCAGAATTTTATTTACTTTTTAAAAATTTATTCATAGGAAAGAAACATTATTTTGTGACAACATCAAGACTACCAAACTCAGGAACAACCAGATGGAAGAGACGCATAGGACAAGTTATATTGCAAGACAAATTTGTTGGGAATTCTGTCTAATGCAGTTTTCATATAAAACCTTCTAGTTTTGATATCTAGAAACTCAACTTGATAGATTTCTTACCTTTTCCATATCTTCTAAGTTTTTAAACATGTTTATGTCTGATAATTCTTACATCTGTCAGTTCTAGCTTGGTTTCAAATTATTGATTTTTTCTCTTCATTATGGGTTGTGTTTTCCTGATTTTTTCATGCTTGGTGATTTTTGATTGGATGCTAAATAATAAGTTTGTTATCTTGTTTGGTGGTGGATATATTTATAAGTATTCTTGAGCTTCATTCTGGAATGCATTGAAATTACTCAGAAACGGTTTGATTTTTTTAGGTCTGGATTTTAATATACATTATTCAGGCCCAGAGTAGTGCTCAGTCTAGGGTTATTTATCCCCAACTAATGAGGTAAAACCCTTAAATATATCCTACCCAATGTCCTATGAATCATGAGTTTTTTCCCATCTGGCTGATGGAAACAGACATTGTTCCTGGTCCTGTAGGTGTGTGGGGTACTGTTCTCCTTAAATACATGTAACTATACATATATGTGCGTGTGCATACATATATGGTATATATATATGGGGTGGCTCTTTCTCTAGTCTCAGGCAGTCTTCTCATATGTACACACTGTTCACTACTCCATTAAGTACTCTAAGTGGATCCTTTGCTAATCTCTGAAGTTCTCTCTCTGTGCACATTCTCCTCTATGGTATCTGTTCTGTGAACTCAAGTCATTTTAGTATCCCATACTGTCAGTTCCATCTCTTCAACTCTAAGAATGTGCCAGGTAGAGTAACCAATCATCTTACTTGGCCTGGAACTGAGGGATGGATAGTCCAGGGCAAATCAGACTATATTTGTCACCCTATCACTAGGCTTTCTCTGAGTTCCCCCTCCCTGAACCACAGCCAGAAACTGAAGGTAACAAGCGAGGGTAATGATAGTTTCCTTAGAAGATAAATATGGTGCCTGAAAATCCGTCTTAGAAGGAAGCCAAAAACTAGGTAGCCTTCCTTATACAGATATTTCTTCAGCACTCTTCACAGTACCCAACTCTTAACAAGGATATTTATGCTTCATACCTTTAAAATTAATCAATAAAAATCACTTCATGAGTTGTAAAATAGTTGGATTTGAGATTTTAGCAATAGGTTGGGGATTTCTGTAAATTCATGGGGTCTCAAACAAGATTTATTCTAAATGAGTAACACTGGAAATGGAGAAGATGAGGGAAATGTAAACGTGCTGCGTAAAGAAAAAAAAAGTTCATGTAACGTATATCCTGGTTGGACTTCCTAAAGAGAAGCAGAGTAAAACAACCAGGCTAGGGCTTCCCTGGTGGCGCAGTGGTTGAGAGTCCGCCTGCCGATGCAGGGGATACGGGTTCGTGCCCCGGTCTGGGAAGATCCCACATGCCGTGGAGCGGCTGGGCCCGTGGGCCATGGCCGTTGAGCCTGCTCGTCCGGAGCCTGTGCTCCACAATGGGAGAGGCCACAACAGTGAGAGGCCCACATACCGCAAAAAAAAAAAAA
>NW_006795960.1:0-7124 GCF_000442215.2 Lipotes vexillifer | reverse complement strand
AAAAAAAAAAAAAAAAAAAAAAAAAAAAAAAAAAAAAAAACCAGGCTAGTTTTTATACCGTGTCCCAAAAGAAGAAATACAAGTCAGATTCTTCTAAAAACAAACAAACAAACAAATGAAACATTCAGGAAGATTTTTAAAAAATCTGGTGTCTGGAGAATGGCAAGTTCTATAATACTGCTACAAAGGTAGGAGAGTAGATACAGGGAATAGGGAGAATGGACTAGAAAGACAGACTGGCCCAGACTGTGAAGATAATGGCTTGCAATGCAATGGTATTTAAAGTTTATCCTGTAGGCCAGTGGTTCTCAACCCTATCTGTATATCAGACTCAAAGAATTTCGAAGAATAAATATACCTAAACATAACTGTCAGAGTTATTTGTGTAGTAGTTCTGAGGTACAGTCCAAGCCTATAATGCTTTAAAATCTTAACAGGTAGCCCTGATGCACAGTCAGATTTCTAAGTCAAAGCAGCCACTATAGGTCAAAGTTCTATGAAAACAATAACGATAATAAATATATTCTTCAACATTTGTACTCTGTACCTTTTTTGGCTCTTCAAAGAATCAAAGTTGAGAAAAAATGTAAAACTGAAGCAAACTGTAGAGTCCACACATAGCTGCTGCTCTTCATCCCTCACCTCCCTCACTCTGACAGTGGTCTGCTTTCTTTCCTGAGTAGGAAAACTGCAGAGGCAGCTGGTAATACTTTGTGTAGGCATGTGATTTTTATGTAAATCACATGCAAAGAAACTAAAAATCATTTCTCAGACGGCCCAAGTGAAGAATATTTGTCTCAGAGGGGAGATCAAGATGGCAAAATAGAAGGGCGTGGAGCTCACCTCCTCCCACAAATACATCAAAAATCCATCTACATGTGGAACAATTCTCACAGAATACCCAGTGAACACTGGCAGATCTGATACAATCAAAGCTTCAAGAAAAATCACCATGTAATGCAGTAGGACTAAAGAAAAAAAAAAAAAAAAAAAGAATTGGGACAGGACCTATGCCCCTGGAAGGAAGCTGTGAAAGAAAAAAGCTTCTCTCACTCTGGGAACTCCCATCACTGGCTGGGAGATCAGCCGGAATAGATAGGGCGCTTCAGAGACTTAGGGAATAGTGCAGCAACTGGCTTGCAGCATGCAGAACAGAGACCAGCATAGCCAGTCCTGGCCACCTCACTGCACTCCCCAACCTGAGATGCACATCTGCTAGTGCGCACCCAGGGGGCTGGGTGCTGAAACTCGAGCTTCAGCAGACAGACCCGGGGAGAGGACTGATGTTGTCTGAGAAGAGATAGCACAAAGCGGCTGGAGTGTGGTCCGGGCTGCAACTGGGAGTGTGTGCAGAACGGAGCCTGGGTCTGCCACAGAAGCCCCACTGTTAATGCATGTGTGAAGGGAGAGGTGATACCCCACCATAGCAGCCTGATTATCAGCATGCTCACAGCTGGTATGGCTCTGACTCTATTAGCTCTGGGAACGTACAAGTGCCAGTGGGTCGCCCATACCCAGAGGTGGGGCTGAAACCTGAGCCGTGTCTCCAAGGATGTGAGAGTTTGGCAGATTTATGATGCTGGTGCCTTTGTAAGCTCAGGGCCTGTGGGTCATCCGAGCTGATTACTGGTGTTCCCATGGCTGGGGCAGGTCTGGCATTAGCATGCACACAGAGGTGGGGCTGAGGTCTGGGCTAATTCTGTGGCTCCCACAGCAGTACTGGTGCCTGTGTGATTGCAACGGAAATGCACTAGGGACCTGTGATGGTGGCTTTGTGAGCATAGCACCTGAGGGACATATGGGCTGATTGCTGCATTCCGACAGCTGAGGTGGGGCCAAGCGCAGTGCCAACAACAGTGTACTCTGTGAGCACACACGGATGACAGGCAACATGACAAGAGTGACAACAACAGTGTACTCCGTGAGCACAAACAGATGACAGGCAACATGACAGAGTGCACTTCCTGGTGGACAGCTCCTGCAGAGGCATATTCAGTGGCTCCTTTACCAGAAGAAGTGCTCCAGTCCTGCCTACCTTACACCACAGCTCAGACGTGGATCTAGGGGCTTCTACTCCAACAACTGGGGAGCAAACAAACCCTGCCCCTGACAGGGCTGTGACAACCAGACCAAAGGTGAGACGATGCTCAACATCCAGTGCAGGCTCTGGTTACCACAACACCAATCACACCCCCCCTATCAAGAGGATAACGACCAGAACACACTGAGGGGATATGTGGCAGGCATCCATACTAAAGTGTCCTCACAGCAAAAATATCAGACTCATGGAGGCTATGCAGGGACACACCAACATAAAAACAGCCCTTCAAGACCACAGTAGATAACTGTTTCTCCTAAATTCAGTCAGAGAAATATAAGTAAAATTAAGCAGCAGAAGAACCACACCAAATTAGAGGATCAAGAGAAATAGCTTGAAAGAAGAAACAATGAAACAGACCTGTACAGCCTACTAAACACTGAGTTCAAAAAGGAGGTAATAAAAATACTGAAGGAATTAAGAATAGCTATTGATAGAAATACAGATCACTGTAACAAGGAATTAGAAACAATAAAGGGTAGCCAATTAAACTAGAAAACTCATTTGCTGAGATGAAAACCAAACTAAAGGCAATAAACAGGAAACTAAATAATGCAGAAGAATAAAGAAGTGATCTGGAAGACAGAGTAATGGAAATCACTCATCACCCAATCAGAACAGCAGACAGAAAGACAAATGAAAATAAAGATGTAAGCAACATAAAAGACCTATGGGATAATATAAACTGTACCAATCTATGCGTAATAGGGATCCCAGAAGGAGAAGAAACAGAAAAGGGAATTGAAAATGTATTTGAAAAAATTATGGTTGAAAACTTCCCAAGCCTAAAGAAGGAAACAGATATCCAGGTACAGGAAACAAGAGGGTCCCAAACAAGATACACCCAAAAAGACCTACACCAAGATATTTTATAGTTAAAATGGCAAAAGTTAAAAAGAGAGGATTCTAAAGGCAGCAAGAGAAAAATAAAGAATTAGTTACAAGGGAACCCCCATAAGGCTATCAGCTGATTTCTCTACGGAAATGTCACAGGCCTGGAGTGGCAAGATATATTCAAAGTAAGGGAAAACCCTGCAACCTAGGATACTCTACCCAGCAATATTACCCTTTAGAATAGAAGGAGAGATAAAAAATTTCTCAGACAAGCAAAAACTAAAAGAATACAGTAATACTAGACTTATCCTAAAAGAAATATTGAAAAGTGTTCTCTAAATAGAGACACAAGAATCTATAGGGAAGAGAAAATCACAATAGGAAAGTAAATCACTTAAATAAACCACTACAGAGATTAAGAAAAAAATTTTATGAAAGCGATTATAACTACAATGCACAGAAAAGGATAAACATGAAGATGTAAAATAGGACATCAAAACCACAAAATGTGGGCAAAGGGAGTACGAAAATGTTGATCTTTTAGACTGCATTTGAGCTTATATAACTACCAGTCTAAAGCAAGGAGACATAGTCATGGGTTAACATATTTGGAAACCGGGTAACCACAAATCAAAAACATACAATAAATTCACAGACACCAAAAAGAAAGGTACTCAAGCATAATACAAAAGAAAACCATCAAGCCACAAAAAGAAATACAAAAAGCAAAAGAAACAAAGAAGAAATACAAAATGAACTGGAAAACAATGTTTAAAATGGCAATAAATACATATTTATTTATTCAATAATTACCTTAAATGTCAATGAACTAAATGCTCCAACCACAAGTGGCAGACTGGGTAGTAAAGGAAGAACCTACATTATGCTGCCTTACAAGAAACCCACTTTAGGGCAAAGACACACATAGACCGAAAGTGAGGGGGAAAAGACACTTCATACAAATGGAAATGAAAAGACACTTCATACAAATGGAAATGAAAAGACAGCAGGGGTAGCAATACTCATCAGACAATATAGACTGTAAAACAAAACTCATAAAGGAAAATAAAGAAGGACACTGTATAATGATAAAAGGATCAATACAAGAAAAGGATATTATACTCATTAACATATACACACCCAATATAGGAACACCTAAATACATAAAACAAATACTAACAGTCATAAAGGGAGAAACTGATGGAAATACAATAATAGTGGGAGACTTTAACACTGCACTGACATCAATGGACAGATCATCCAGACAGAAGATCAGTGAGGCAACAGAGATCCTAAAGGACAAAATAGAACAATTAGACTTAACTGATATCTTTAGGGCATTACATCAAAAAAACCCCCAGAATACATTCTTTTCAAGCAGACATGGAATATACTATAGGACAGACAATATACTAGGACACGAAACAAATCTCCAAAAATTTAAGAGGATAGAAATTATTTCAAGCATCTTTTTTGACTACAATGGCAAGAAATTAGAAATCAACCACAGAAAAAGAAACATTACATGGTGGATAAACAATGTGCTACTAAAAAACCAATGGGTCAATGACAAAATCAAAGAGGAAATTTTAAAAGATCTTGAGACAAATGACAATGAAAACACAACCATAAAAAATCTATGGGATGTGGCAAAAGCAGTTCTTAGAGGGAAGTTCATAGCAATACAGGCCTTCATCAAAAAAGAAGAAAAATCTCAATAAACAACCTAACTTACCAGCTAAAAGAAGGAGAAAAAGAAGTGGTTGGGAGTCTGCCTGCCGATGCAGGGGACACAGGTTCATGCCCCGGTCCAGGAGGATCCCATGTGCCGCAGAGCGGCTGGGCCCGCGAGCCATGGCCGCTGAGCCTGCGTGTCCGGAGCCTGTGATCCACAGCGGGAGAGGCCACAACAGTGAGAGGCCCATGTACCTCAAAAAAACAAAAATAAATAAACAAAAACAAAACAAAACAAAAATCTATACATACAGCAAAAGCAGTTCTAACAGGGAAGTTAATAGTGATACAGGCCTTCCTCAAAAAAAACAAGAAAAATCTCATATAATCTAACCTACCAGCTAAAAGAATTAGAAAAAGAACAAAACTTGAAGTCAACAGAGGAAACAATAAAGATTAGAGAGAAAATAAGGAGTTCCCTGGTGGTGCAGTGGTTAGGACTTGGCACTTTCACTGCCTTGGCCTGGGTTCAATCCCTTGTCAGGGAACTAAGATCCCACAAGTCACAGCATGGCCAAAATAAATAAGTAAACAAAATAAAGAATTAATTTAAAAAGAAAAGGGATTCCCTGTTGATCCAGTGGTTAGGACTGTGCTTTCACTGCTGAGGGCCTGGGTTTGATCCCCGGTTGGGGAACTAAGATCCCACAAGCCATGCGGCATGGTGCAAAAAAAAAAAAAAAAAAGAGGGAGAAAGAGAGAGAAAATAAACAGATTAAAAGAAAGTAGGGGGCTTCCCTGGTGGCGCAGTGGTTGAGAGTCCGCCTGCCAATGCAGGGGACACGGGTTTGTGCCCCGGTCCGGGAAGGTCCCACATGCCGCAGAGCGGCTGGGCCCGTGAGCCATGGCCGCTGAGCCGGCGCATCTGGAGCCTGTGCTCCACAACGGGAGAGGCCACGATGGCGAGAGGCCTGCGTACCGAAAAAAACAAACAAACAAAAGAAAGTGGGAAAAGAAATCAATAAAACCAAGAGCTGGGGAATTCCCTGATGGTCCAATGGTTAGGGCTCCACGCTTCCACTGCAGAGGGCAAGGGTCCAATCCCTGGTTGGGGAACTAAGATCTTACAAGCTGCATGGTGTGGCCAAAACAAAACAAATAGAATAATCTTAAAAACAAACAAAAAACCAAGAGCTCGTTTTTTGAAAGGATAAACAATATCTATAAATCTGGCCAGGCTCACCAAGAAGAAAAGGGAGAGGACCCAGGTAAACAAAATAAGAAATGAAAGACGAGAAATAACAACTGAAACTGCAGAAATACAAAAAACTGTAATAGAATACTATGAAAATTATATGCCAATAAATTCATCAACCTAGAAGAAATGGACAAGTTTCTAGAAACATAGAGCCCACCAAAACTGAATCAAGAAGAGAGAATACGAACAAACCAATTGCTAGAAGTGAATTAGAATGTATAATTTTAAAACTCCCCGCAAACAAAAGTCCTGGACTGGGATGGCTTCACTGGAGAATTCTACCAAACATACAAAGAAGAACTTATACTGATCTTTCTCAAACTCTTCCAAAAGATTGAAGAGGAGGGAACACTTCCAAAGTCATTCTCTGAAGCCACCATCACCCTGATACCAAAACAACACAAAGACACTACCAAAAAAGAAAATTATAGGCCAAATATCTTTGATGAATATAGATGAAAAAATTCTCAACAAAATAATAGCAAACCGAATCCAACAATACATAAAAAGGGTCATGCACCACGATCAAGTTGGATTCATCCCAGGATCATAAAGATGGTTCAACATATGCATATTGATCAATGTGATAAACCACACCAACAAAAGAAAATACAAAAAAAACCACGACTGTCTCAACAGGTGCAGAAAATGCACTTGATAAAATTCAACATCCATTCATGATAAAAACTCTTGCCACAGTGGGTATAAAGGGAACATATCTCAACATAATAAAAGCTATTTATGACAATCCCACAACTGATATAACTCAATGGTGAAAAGCTAAAAGCCTTCCTGTTAAAGTATAGAATAAGACAAGGATGCCCACTCTCACCACTTCTATTCAACATAGTATTAGAAGTCCCAGCCACAGCAATCAGACAAGAAAAAGAAAAGGTATCCAAATTAGAAGAGATAAAGTTGTCATTATATGCAAATGACATGACACTATATACATAAAACCCTAAAGACTCCCCACAATAACTACCAGAACTGATAAACGAATTCAGCAAGGTAGCAGGATACAAGATTAATGTACAGAAATTGGCTGCACTTCTTTACACTAACAATGAAATATCAGAAAGGGAAAGTAAGACAACAATCCCTTTTAAAACTGCATCAAAACAAAACAAAACAAAAACTTAGGAATAAACCTGACCAAGGAGGTGAAACACTTATATGCTGAGAACTATAAAACACTGATAAAGGAAACTGAAGGTGAGTCAAAGAAATGGAAAGATATCCCATGCTCTTGGATCGGAA
>NW_006795959.1:0-381 GCF_000442215.2 Lipotes vexillifer | reverse complement strand
ACTGACACCACGGGCACTATCACCATAAGCACTATCACCGTGAGCACTATCACCGTGAGCACTATCACTGTGAGCACTGTCACCATGGGAACTCTCACCCTGTGGGCTGTCACCATATGCAATGTCAATATGCGCACTATCACCATGGGCACGTCAAAATGGGAACTGTCACTATGGGAAACGTTATCATAGGCACTGTCACCATTGGCACAGGAGCCATGCGAACTGTCCACATGAGCATTGCCACCCTGAGTAATGTCACCACGGGCACTGTCAGCTTGAGGGCTCTCACAATGGGAACTGTCATCCTGGGCACTCTCACCATGGTTATTTTCACAAGGGTCATTGTCACCATGGGCACAGTCACCATGGACTCTATGG
>NW_006795958.1:0-521 GCF_000442215.2 Lipotes vexillifer | reverse complement strand
CGTAACCTGTAGCCTAAACATTGCCCGTTTCCTAACCCTAACCCTAACCCTAAACCCAAAACTAACCCTTAGCCTTACCCTAAACCGTGCACTAATCCTAACCCGTAGGCTAACTCTAACACATACCCTAACACGTATACTAACCCTAAACCATTGTCGTACACTAACCTGTACCCTAAACCATCCCTGTTCCCTAACCCTAACCCTAACACTTACCCGAAGCCTTACCCTCACGCGTGCCCTAATCCTATCCCATAGGCTAACACTAACCCGTGCCCTAACACGTACGTTAACCCAAAACCATTGTCGTACCCTAACTTGTACCCTAAACCGTTCCCAATCCCTAACCCTAACCCTAACCCTGATCGTAACCCTAACACTTAACGTTAGGCTTACCCGAAACCGTTCCCTAATGGTAACCATACGCTAACACTAACATGTGCCCTAATGCATACGCAAACCCTAAAGCATTGTGGTACTCTAATGTGTACCCTAACCTGTCCCCATTTCCTAACCCTAAC